>NC_041387.1:408067943-408082172 GCF_002162155.2 Triticum dicoccoides
GGGATCGCCGGAGAAAAAGCTCGGCACGGGGGGGGCTAGAGGGATGGCCGGGGCGGTAGCAGACCGGTGGTGGGGAATGTTTTTGGGGCGGGCGGGGCAGCGCACCGCCGGCCGCGGGCGGTGGGGGGCTGCTGTTTGGCCGGTGGTGGCTGGCGGCTCAGGGGGGTGGGGGTTGAAGATGAACCACAGGCCCTTGATTTCGTATCCAACGGCTACAAAATCGAGTGACCAGGGTTGAAAAAGTCAGTCGACCGACGTGTAGCCTCACCTTGCTAGTGTGTTCAATTTCGACAGCAAAATTAGGTTTCGATGGCAAAATTCAGTTTTGACAGTTAAGTTCAGTTTCGACAGTTAAATTCAGTTTCGACAGTAAAGTTCAGATATGAGCAGCTGATGTATTTTACATCTATCACTTTGTGGTTATGTATTTTACGTCATGTATTGGAGATGCTATTAGAATTCCACTTAGGTTAACGTTGTTCGTTGTCTCTCTTGTCCTGCTTCAGCCTCGGTGTCGTACAACTCACCGGAGCTGCTCCAACGACGAAACCCTCCATCGGGCTCCATCTCCAGACACCTAAGATCTTCTTCCCCTCCTCCGACAGCAAAGTCAACCGGAGCATCCTCACTAGACAACCCAATCACGCTGAGATCGACATGGTTTCGCCAAAGAGGTTGTACACTTGTTACATCTCCTTTTTACTCTACATGTTATATATATTGTCCACTGAGCACACGGATTTGTTCCTTTAGTGTCTCCTTGAAAGAAAAAACATAGGAACTTTAATTTTCACTTGTCCTCCTTTCCAAATTCCTATTCATGAAGCACAAGACTAAGATATAGTAGCATAATAGCATTATAACCGTACATTTTCTTGTGGTTTGACTTAATCTCACGATGCTTCTTTGCATCCTGTGCTCTTCCAATTGTTGTGAATCAAACACCCAGATTGGCAGAAATCATGTGTTTTTAAATTCTCTATTTTGCACGTGCATTCCTATCCTATTCATGTCTATTTCCTATCCCTGTATTGTTGGAATCCTCCAATTCAAACGAGCCCTTACAAAATTACTTCTCTTACAGATAGTTGTCAAAGAAAACCTTGCGTGGTTTGTCCCGCTCCTGTTGCGCCGTCGTCCACCCCAGCTCAGCTGCTCCAATGACAGAAGGGTCCAGCACAGCAGGGATCCGGCCTCCAAACTGTCTTTCGCCGCCTCAGATCTTCTTCCCCGCCGCCGGCAGCCATGAAAACTGCATTACCATCACCAACCGAGCAGATGACCTCGAGGACTACACGGGGCCGCAAGAGAGGTCGCACTCTTTCGTGTCTGCTTACGTTATGCATCGCTTAATATTACATGCTACTTTATCGTCCTGTTCACCGATTAGACTCTGAGTCAGCTCCAAACTAATGGTCAAACTTGAGTTTTTAAATGGTTGTGAGGTACATATCGGGGCCGCAATCAATAGTATCTATCTACTACCTGGTTAATCTCCGGTGTCTACTATGAGTTTCATGTTGGGTGGGAAACAAATAGTAAAGAAGCCATTATCTGTATTTTTTAACTGAAGCCATTATTTGCCTGCTATTATTGGTTTTGGGTCTATCCACAGGTTGCTACCATCACTCTGGATTTCTGCATGCACTTCTTACATAATCTCACTATGTTTTATTCCTATGCATGACAATTATTGTAAAAAATGGAACTAAACATGTAGAGAAAAAGAGACGAGCCTTGCATGGCAATAAAATTTCATGCAAACGTTGCTCCATGGTAGGCGCAAAGGCAGCCCCCCTCCACGCATTTCGGATTGTAATCGAGAGGAAGATACCTGTTCTGAGGGGGATTCAGAAGGAGAAGAAAACTCCTATTTACCCCCTGAGGTCTTCGCTCTAACTTGCATGCTGATGTTGGTTATATCATGCATATGGTGTCTTGCATTGCTTACTTTATACATCAAATATGGCATCTGCGTAGTTTAGATATCCTTTGTGCCAATGCCATCTGTTTAGTTTATTCGTCATTTATGTGAATTATGCAATGCCATCTTGTTTAGCCAGGCATCATATATGTGAATTTTGCAATGCCATCCTGCTTAGCCAGTTATCTTATATGTAAATTATATCAGGCCATCCTTTTTTGTTTACATATTACATTTGTTAACAATGTTAGTACATTCAACTGCTCTTCATGTGCATCAGCCATTTGACACGGTGATGGCAAATTCTGGAGTGAAAACAAGGTCTTCAGAGCAGACTATGCTATCTGACGAAGCGCATATCTCGCTGGTTACGGATAGCTCCTTAGAGGAGGATTCAGAGACAGATGACCAGTCCTATCCCCCCCCCCCCGAGGTGTATGCTCTAACTTGGCAGGGTTATGTTGCTCATATCGTGTGTATGGTGTCTCGGATTGCTATGTCATTTGATTAGTTTAGACATGCTTTGTGTGAATGCCACCTGTTCAGTGTCTAATTACCATATATGTGAATTATCCATTGTTATCTTGTTGCAAGACATTATATATGTGAATTATACAATGCTATCTTGTTGCAAAGGCATTATATATGTGAATTATGCAATGCCATGCTGTTTAGCCAATCATCATGTATGTGAATTATATCATGCTATCATTTTTTTGTATTACGTGTTCCATTTGTCGACAACGTTTGTATATTCAACTACTCTTCCTGTGCATCAGCCATTTGGAGCGGTGATGGAAGTATCTGGAGTGAAAACAAGGTATTCAGAGCAGACAATGCTACCTGCTGAAGTAGACATCTTGCTGGTTACAGAGAGCTCCTCAGAGGAGGATTCATAGACTGATGACCAGTCCTATTTCCCCCCTGAGGTCTATGGTCAAACTTGGTAGGGTTATATTACCCATGTCATGCATGTTGTCTTGCATTGCTTAGTTTTTACATCATATATGGATTGCCATCTGCTTACTTGCTTACTATATAAATCATATATTTGAATTATATCATGCCATCATGTTTACATAGTACATACACATCATCTATCTGAATTATGGCATGGCAACCCATTTAATAAAGACATCATATAGTTATATCATCTCATCCTGTTTAGTGTTTACAATCATCATATTTTGAATTATGACATTCTATCCGTGAATGTATGTGAATTATGGGATGCCAACCTATTTAATAAACACATTATATAGTTATATCATGTCATCCTGTTTACATTGTCTCATATTTTGAACTATGTCTTTCCATCTTTTTTAGTTAGCCATCATAATGTGAAATTGTGTCACGCTATCATGTTTAGTTAGCCATCATATATGTGAAATTGTGTCATGCTATCCCGTTTGGTTAGACAACATAAATATGAATTATTTCATGCCCTCTTTTATTTCCCACTATCCATTGCACCTGTCTATCATACAATGTCTATGCTTTCAATTACTTTTCTTGTTTATCAACCATTTGAGTTGGAGAGGGTGATGGCAGTATCTAAGGGAGTAACAACACGGTCTTCAGAAAAGATAGTGCTACCAGTTGATGCAGATAGAACCACGATTGTACTTTCCCAAGGACCAGATCCACCACACATAACCCAGACTCTCGCAGATTGCACCCCTACCCAGTTGGACAGAGAACCAGCTACACCCCTTCTAACCCCAACCCCGGCAGATAGTAACCCAGTTCCAGTTGACACATCACCGTCTCCACCACAGAGCACCCAAACACGAGCAGTTAGTAAGGGAACTGCAGTGCCCAAAGCACGAGGACCACCACTCCGAATCCCAACTCAACGCTTAAAGGAGAAGAAGATTTGTTCTCAGGTCAGGTTCTGTAGCTATGGTTCATACTCCTTTGCTCTTGCATTACTGTATTTACTCATACCAACTATTTTCAAATTTTAAGGATGGAATTGAAACTCCAATGGCGCAACTGGTATGTTTTAAACCTGTTTCTTTAACTGGTTTGCTGTTGTAACCTGCTCTATGTTGATTTCAGTTTCAATTGAATAAACACTTATGTTCTCATGCCATTCACATTACAAGTATTGTTATTGCTCTATAGTTTACCACACTTATATTCTGTCTATTCTGCTTTGTCTTGAACAAATATTATTTGAACTGTGTCTCTATCTTGATTTGGCAACAAAAACTAGAATGATATAGACCATAAACTGACCATGGTGCATAGATATATGTTTGTTTCATGATGTTATCCTGTCCACTTTACTACTGAACTCATTTACCAAAATGAGTTTCATATACAACATGGTAAACATGCGATGTGTCTGCTTGTTTCTCTTTTAACATGCGGATAAAATATTGGAGAACAGTACTGCGTTATCCAATGGTAAAGGAAGTAATGCATATAAGGTTCAAGATAGTGAGACATCCCTGTTGGTCTCCAAGAAAGCTGATAAAAACTATCTTGACGATAGTGAGAGAACCCAAAAGTCATGTCTTGATGTAGTGTTCGAGTTACTGGCCACTACTGCTGGCACAAGCTCTTCGAACTCGCTGCCTGAATCAGTTCATCTTCTTGAGTATCAACTTCAAGTTGAAAGACATCGATCAGATGTGCTGCGACAGGAAGCCGAAGGACTGAGGAAGTCCCTGTAGAATTCAGATGCATATTTCCAGGTGCGACAGCAAGCGCTGGAGGATTTAAGCGCCAAACAAGAGAAAGTTAATAAGCTTGCTAAGCATCTTGCCAGCATTTTAGGTACCCAGGATATTGTTTCTTGAGATCTTCTGAAGTGGTTTCAATTCTGGATTTGTTTTGCTGCGACGTTTATTTGCACTGGTCGCCAACTTTGACAACCAGTGTATATGATATGCTGCTTTGTTCCCTATATTTGCACTGGTGGCGAACTTTGATGCCCATCGGATGTAATATGTGTAATAGCCGTGATAGCCTAGCATTAGTTGCTTGCTTATATATTTCCTTTTTGTCTTGTTTATTTGTTTGCTTGTAGTCATTGCAGTTCTTTTTCCGCAGTTTGCTAGTGGCTGCAATAACCTATTTTTTAGAACTAGGCCACAGTAACCATGGGCTAATATTTACTGTAGTGACACTGGGCCTCCTACGGGCCGTAGAAATAGTGGGCCTTCTATGGGCCGTAGAAACAATGGGCCTTCTACGGGTCGTAGAAACAATGGGCCTTCTGCGGGCCGTATCATCAATGGGCCTTATACGGGCCGTATGATCGATTGGCCAAACATGGGCCAAATAGACCGCATTATGGCCGTAAACGGGCTAGAGTTGGAATCGTCCATTCATGGGCCGACCATAACGGGCCATCATTAATAGGCCGAATTTGATGACGCTATGAAAATGACCCAATGTATTAACGGACCACAAATGGGCCGACTGTAACCATGGGCTGAATTTTTCCCACAAGCAGAAAATGACAGTAACGGGCCGTAAGTAAACGAATGCTAGAAATGAGCCCAAGAATAAATGGGCTCTGAGAAGGCCGAAAGATAAATGGGCTGGAAACGTCCCAATGGAATAACAGGCCGTTAATGGGTATAAGGTGATACACTGTTCATTACGGGCCAGTTTCACCAAGGGCCGTTAATGGGTGTAAAGTGATACATTGTTCATTATGGGCCAGTTTCACCACGGGCCGTTAATAGGCCAAGAGTTACAAAGGGCCTCATATGGGCCGAAAGACGTCATGGGCCATACATGGGCCAGAAGTGAAAACGGGCTGGAATCATATTGGATGGCCCAGATGACGCTACTGGGCCTAATTCAGATAGGGCGTAACGGGCCTTGGGTTAGCGGGTTATAAATGGCTACATGCGAACAAGCCGTTAACAGGCTTTCCATGGGCCGGCCCGCCACCTTTTGAGCAAGTCAAACGGGTTGACCTTTTCACAGGAATGGGCCTCTGTTGGGCCGTGCCACGTGTCGAAGTATCATAGGCACCTTCTTTCCAATGAGTGGATGACATCTGTCCCAACGATGAGCCGGCACGTGTTTCCTCCAGCCAATGATGATTTTACACGTGGAAAATCCCCATTGGTCGGGGCTGTTAACGGGTTATCGGATCCAAAACCCGACCCGATAGCTTAACGTTGTTCCGTTACGGTGGATGCCATGCGCGATTTATCGTCATGGAAGGGGACACTTCCATGATGATAATTTTGGTAATGTCATGGAACACTTCTACGACAGCACAGGTATGACTATCTTGATTCTGTCATAAAATCGTCATGGATGTACACGCATGACAAATAACGCGACCTACTGTGACAAACACATATCATCACGGAAGTGTATTTTTTTGTAGTGAGTGCAGGAGGGAGTGGTTGTAGGGGACGTTGCGGCTGCCGAATGGAGCGCAGGAGTAGCACACAAAGCAGAAGATTGTGTCCTTTCTAGTACTCCCTAGTCTCTACTCTTATAGAAAACCGAGTTGGTGATGATGGTGTGCCTCCCATATTGTAATATAGACCGTCCGATCTATATCTAACGGACAGAAAGCCAACTATGACAATTTTACAAAAGATACCCGCACCTCTCACCACATTTATAGATAAGGCCTTGCATCATTCATCCTTATCTCCCACAATCTCGTGCTCCTCCCTAAGTCTCTATCTCTACTCTTATCTCTATCTCTACTACTCTTCTTTGTTTTTTATAACAGATCGAATAGTACTGCGTCGTTCGCTGCACGCCCGGCTGAACACGCCTCCTCGCCTCCATCATCACCAACTGAGTCTTTTATAGGAGTAGGAGTAGAGAAAAAGCCGACTTGGTGATGATGGTGTGCCGTGCAATGCACGGGCATCTTGCTATTTTTTTGCATATAATTCCAAACACCACGTAGACACGGTCCTTGACCATTTCACAACTATGTTAGTATCATTGTTTTTTTTGACGGGATGTTACACTACTAGGAAAAGGCCTACTAGTGGCGCACCAGTTTTGCCTACTAATGGCGCACTACTGGTGCGCCACTAGTACCACGCCACTAGTATTATATACTAATGGCGCACCACTGGTGCGCCATTAGTATCTAGTATACTAATGGCGCACCAGGCCATGCGCCATTAGTATAGAGAAACATGCGCCATTAGTATGCCTCCCAGGGGGCCATATATACCCATGTGCTTTGGCATACTAATGGCGCACTGTGGTCTGGTGCCCCATTAGTATCCTTTGGCATACTAATGGCGCACTGTGGGGTGATGCGCCATTAGTATTAATATTAGTTTTTTTTGTTTTTTTCTTATTTTTTCACAGGTTACAAAATATATTATTTGACAGAATATAGACAGCACCACACAGCAACAGCAGATTCATCGAATACAATAGAAGGTAAGTCTCCAAATACAATTCATCATATTAGTCTCCGAATACAAAAGACCGAACGAAGATAGAACATTTCAAGTCTCGGAGACCACAAGTAGCGAGTTTGTCTTCACATTACAAGTCGATATCGATCATCTAAACTACCATCACATAGAAGAGAGCTGCGGTCATCATTATGAGCATCATCGCAATGAAACTGGTCTTCACCCGGTTCCTCCAACGCTCCCTCCGCTCTCCCGCTAGATAGCGGGCGTATCTAGATTCCGCCTCCGCCCTAGTGGTGTACCCTTTGTAACTGTTACCGCTGAAATGGTGAACCTGTCTCCGACACTCCTCCCAGTCGTCATAGACTCCGGGAACCTTACCCTTGTACACGACATACGACGGCATCTCTATGCACAAGCCAAACAACAGACAATACATAAGCAATATATAAGTATGCAACAAAAGGACCGGAAGAGAAAATCAAGACATTAATAGCACGATTCATGGTCCTACTAGTAAATAGCATCGATTACATCTAAGTTGAAGGACTGTCCAAACCAAAGAGACATACAAGTTCATTAAAGTTTAATTACAACATGAGCTAATTGATGTTTCAGAACTACAAATAGCATCACTACTTTCGACTCGACTCATGGGACCGGAGCGTGGATGAAGCCGCCGTCTTTCGTGATGGTCATGAAGTCGTGAGCGTTGTCAGCCTGCATTTGAAGCATTGTGTCTATCTCACTGTTGGACGGTTGCTCTCTGAGGTAGAACTGCCCCGAGGTACGAAGGACATCTTGATGGATGATTTCTGCAGACTCCGACTGGATGCGAAAGAATTCTTGTCGGAGGTCCGCGTCCTGGATTGCCGCCAAGCTTGTGGGCCAATCTTTGACATTATTTGGTAGCAGAAGGTGATTATGGTCCCATACGATCGCCCTCATGTGATGAAGGGCGTAGTAGGCATCCTTCTGACCACCAGGCGGCTGCTTGACGTAGGGGAACGTCGTATTGCGGGTGAACACGTGCCTGCCGTACCTACGAACTGGCCTCTTAAAGGTGCCTCCAGATGTGGCGTAGCCGGGGAGAGCATCATCAAGAACTTTTTTGATATTTGTGTAGTCTATCTTGGAGTCACAGTCCGGGTCGAAATACGTGGTCGTGGAATATTTCGGGCTTAAGAGGATGAGTGTGCAATGTGTGTCACTGCACAGAACACGGAATGTTAGAAAAAAAAGAACGATCGAAATCTAAGAAATCATATGTTACGGGGCGGTGAGGGGATGACTTACTCGGGAAAGTAAGGCACGAGGAAGATATCCTTATCTGGGTTTGCCAGAATGAAACCTTCGAGGTGTGAACTCCCGACTTGCCGGTCCCCAGCGCTGCCCAAGATCTTGGCACGCATGTAGAAGGGGTCGACTATCACGATGTCCGGGGTCTTGTCTCGAATGATCCACATCTCCATACTCAGCGAAAACAACCGAACGAAGGTTTAGTGCAGCGGATGAAGGTTAAACATAGCAAAGATGTCATCAAACCGCAGGACGATCGTACCCCCGATGACGCCATCCACAAAGCCCTTGCCCTCTGGCACCTTGGCCACGAAAACCGGGAATGCCACCTCATTCTGGGAGAGACACATCTTCTCCAAAGAAAGAACGTTGTCATGCAGACTCCGCATAGCACCGGTTGCAGCATTGAGCATATTTGTCGGTAGCATCGCCCTACCCGCCACATGCACCCTCCTCGAGATATCCTGAGGTGAAGGTGGCCCGTCCTGAGCACGGATCGTACTCGGTGCCGGCTGGCTTGCACCGGCGCCCTTGTTAGTCTTTCGTTTCCGTCCCTTCTTCTTGATCTGCTCTAATGAGACCGAGTTCTGCTCACAGACCGCCTTCTTGAGCGTGCTGGGGCTGATAATATTTCGCACCTCAGCTATCTGAGGCTCGGTGAAGGCGGGAGCTGGAGGCGTCTCCTGAGAACTGAACGCCAGACGACGCCTGTTGCAATTGGATTTCTCCGTCGTACCAGCTAGATCGCGGTCGTCTTGGTTGGATTCTTGAGAAGGAGGCCCGCCGAACTCGTCACCGTACCCATGTTGGGCAAAGTACTTATCGATGTTGGTAAATGTACTGTCGTTGTTGTCGTCGTCGTCCGGATCCTGTGCCATATGCATGTCCGGATCCTATGCCATAGGGATGTCCGGCATGTCCGGTAGCATTGCGGCGTTCTTCCCATGGCTTGGCGCCGGCACGACTGGCGGTCTTGTCTGTGGGGTGGTGTCCCCTACCCCCAAACGAATCTGGCTCTTCAGCCAAAGCAGGGGCCAGTTTACGCAGGCGCTGATGGTCATCTCATCTGCTTCGTCGGCCCCAACGGGTCGAATCGGAGGTAACAGCTCGTCGTAGCCTGGCAGCACCCAAACCAGTTCAACCCTATACACTATGGGTGGCATCGGATTACCGTGGAACACGGGGTTTCCCGGTTGAACAATTCTTCCCTTGGCGACATCGACCAACTCGTCGCCCACGAAGTGCAGGAGAGTGCAAGGAACATCGGCGGTGCCCTACGAAAACATGTAGGGCATCAGGGATGCCTAGTCAAAGGCAAGGAGATGAAGTCATCTGCCGAGAGGCTTAGTTACCGTGATGCTGTCGAGCTCGGATAATGTCGAGGCACTGCCAACGGCGAGCGTGCAACTGATGGAGGGGCCGCTTGCTGGCGAGGTGCCGGCCGGCGTACACCCGGGTGCGTTAAGCTCCAATGCCCGTGCCGGCGCCGGAGACATGAATACCGCCTCCGCCGGAGACACCAATGGAGCCGCCTGAAACACCAATGGCGCCGTCTGCGCGTAGTGCGAGTTGCTGGCCGTGAAGCTGGGAACCGGGGGAGGCCCCTGTTGGCCGCCCGCAATCCACGTCGTCAGCCCCTGAATCAACGTAGGCACCATGGCGGTGAGCGTCGTTCCGAGTTGTACTTGCACTTGCTCTTGGATAATCTCTGGAATCCGTGCCACTTGTGCCTTGAGTGCTTCAACCTCGCGCGACTGGCTTTCCGAGCTTGTCTTTTTCTCCTTTCACCCACCAGCGGTATAGTGTGACGACCATTTTGTGGACAAGCCTTTGCCGGCCACACGACCAGCTGACGTCGGCTTACTGAGATTATCCTTGTTTTTGATTACGTTCAACACCCTATTTAAAGGGGTGTCGAAAGGGGAGCTTTGAGACGACCCCGCGCTACTACTTTCAGTGTCCTGCGGAAGGAACGTGAACCATTTAGAAATATTGGTGATAAATTAGAATGCAACCATATGGAGCTAATTACGCGGGGGTGTATTCCTTACCAGAACAAGCTCGAGCGCCCTGGTCTTCTGATCTGTGGTAAGCTCCTTTGTTACCGGGTCCTCCTTGTCATGGCCCTGAGAAAGTTCCTCGTCTGCTTGTCACGGTATTTCTCGAAGCGGGGCGGTAGGCCTTGCTCGGCACGCTCCGCGTCCCCCTTGTCCCATATAAGCTCCGCCACTCTGTAACCGCCGGGACCGAGTTGGTGGACCCCTAAGTTCAACTGCCGCATTTGTTTCCCCCACTGACTTGATTCGGAGGTTGCGCTGCTCTCGCACTTGATCTTGAACTCCTTGTAGTCATCTTCGCTCATCAAAGGATATTTCGCCTTGATCTTCTCATAACTATCACCTTTTTCAATCATTGCCTTCATCGTGCTTCTCCAAGTAGACAGGGTCATGCTCATCCTCGTGAGGGCGGCACTGTTCACTTTGTACCCTGAGAGGCGTGTGTTTGCAAATTCAGCGGGGAACTTGTATCATTCGTGCAGCTTCGTGAAGAGGAGGCTGGGCAAATTCCCTCGGTCCTTATGCCTTAGGTTCTCGGTGTTGATCGAGACGGTGCTCCGGAGAATGCACCCGAGCTGAACCGAGTACCCTTTGACTACTTCTTTGGGCGCCGTCGGATGCCCGTCGGAGTTCACTTCAGTAAATTCCTCCTTGACGGTGCCGAGAACGTTCGGGCGCCGGTCCTTCCGTTGCCTCTTCGATTGGCTGCCATCTGTGCATGTGCCGCCATCATTAGTGGTGGCATCCTCGGCGACACCATCAGTGGTGTCATCCCCGACGCCACTAGGGGTTGTGTAGTCAGGATTGGTGTCTTCCACGGTGTCCTCATAGCGGTGAGGTTCTTCCTCCAACTCCTGGGACAGCTCCCAGAATTGCTTGCCGCCCGAACCGCCGGCCTCATCGTTGTGGTCCATGTTTCTCTCTAAATAGGAAAAAGTTGAGTCAAGAAGTTGGTTATTGTCAAGGAACAAGATCATGGTCTCATCATTTAGGGTTTGTCGACACCGAGGCATCCTAAAAGCTAATCTTTTATCATTTAGGGTTTGTCGATGCCAAGGCACCCTAAAAGCCTAAGCGTACATCATTTAGGTTCTCATCGACACTGAGGCACCCTAAAAGCCAAGGTTTCATCATTTTGGTTTTGTCGACGCCGAGGCACCCTAAATGCTAAGTTAAGTTTTCATCATTTAGGGTTTATCGATGCCGAGGCACCCTAGGTTGGGCCTAATCACTTGGCACTAATCACTTGGCTCTATTGCCACCTATGTTGGGTTTATCATCTAGGGTTTATCGATGCTAAGGAGAATTCTAAGTTGGGCCTAATCACTTGGCTCTATTGCCACCTATGGTTTAATGCAGCAAGAATGGCGGGGCAGTTGATCCTAGTTAACTAAGTACTAAGATACCCCGGCCCATGCATTAGTAGCAAGTACCCCATATGTCCAATTTTTTGCAAATTCATGCTAAATTCATGGAAAATTTCAGCATGACCTTTGCTGAAAATAGGACATATGGAGTACCTGAATTTGCCGGAACGGAAGTTAATCGACATTCCGGCAAACTCAAGGGCCTCCCGGGGTACCTGCAAAATCATTATCCCCGTGTAATGAAGTCCCCAATGGGTCATTTCAGAAGATCAAAAGTAGCATCATCACAAGTACAACATCATACTGATTTAGTTTACCATCACAAGTAAAATCATTATCCCAGATTTTTTATCCCCAAGATGGAATAAAAGCAGTATGATGCATCTACTGATTTAGTTTACTGCCTTGTTGTTGTTATCAGGAGTATCTCTTTCTTGTAAATCCCTCCTATGTGCATGCACCTTGCTACCCACACCACCGCAAAATAATACTGGAACACAAACATTACTATGCCAAAGCAAGTGACTTCCACAGCCACACAAATTAATTACTACTAGATGGAGTACTCCTAACTAAGCTTGTAGTACAAGTGACATGACAAGCATACCAAATAGGCAACTAAACTGGTTTTTTTTCAAATAGGCAAATAGTATATGCACACCATGCATAGAGGGACAAATTAGGAGTTCAGGACGTGGAGTCTCTGCTCCCGAGCTCAAATACACCATCTTGATCAGTAAAATAAAAAAAATAGTAAATACATAAATTAAAAAAAATCTTAATTTGTTTGACAACAAACATTGCTTAATGTTCACCCTCAAACATACTGTAAATTTCCATTAAAAAAAGTCCTGATGCTTCTAAGAACAATGACCTTATAGAAACTCCTTAATATGAATATTATACCGATGATAAAAGAAGTGAGACAAGAAGTGTCTGCAGCCTTGAGTAGATTCCCGGGACCTGAAGGTTGTTCACCCTGCTCATATCAAATATTATGTTGTACTAGCAGCAAGTAGACAAGCCTCCATACATCAAGCCCTAAATGATGAATGAACTGGCCAGAAAGAATCAACAGAAAATAGCAACATACATTTCTGATCCTGCACAAGTGTGACAACGATTAGTTGAACATGAACAAATATGTTTACTGACTGGAGTATGACAGATGTTTCAGGTTTCAGTATACAAAGATTAGTTGAACATGAACAAAGATGAACTAGTTTCAGGTTTATTTCCAGTTTATAAACCAGTCTGGTCTGTACTCAAAACTAGAATTAGAAAACAAGATTAAAAATAGGAAACACCCATATACTGTCAAGTTATGTCGATGCTCCCACTTGAGGCACCCATTTTCACAATTCTTATTATACTCTCAGCTAATTTTTTTGTTACAGAGATTTTCATACCAAGTGCTTTGAACTAGAAAATCATCAAAGTTGAAAGCCTAGCTGATTTGAATGGCTTATTCTATGGAATCATCAGCGTGCCTGCATTCAGGCTAAATGTTGATAATGCTTTCAACTTTGAGAAAGAAGATGAATGAGCATTCTAGCTAATTCTTTGAACTTTGATCATCAATCCAAAGAGTACACTGTGATCAATCCAGAGCGATCAAAAATCATCAATTTGCATTCAGAAAAGGAAAATACACTATCATCAAAGGTGAGCGCAGCACATTCAGGTTAATTTGAGAAAGAATTATCAGGCACATTCAGCAACATGGCAGCACAAGATGAGCGGATTTTTTTCCTCTATAAAATGACAAGTTTGAAATCAAATTCTATGGGTCACACAACAAATTCAGAACATCATGTTTCCCATCACATGGCAAATTTTTACGAATTCTGTTTTCTAAATCACAGCAAAATCTTGAAACAAAATTATAGTTGTCTCATGGAAATTCTCGAAACAAGTTTGTGTTTTCTAAATCATGGCAATTGTTAAAACAAATAGTATATGACCATGGCACCTTAACATATATCGCCATGCTAACATGGCAAAGATCCTGACTGCAAACTATATTTGTCTGAACCCTGACTGCAAACTAAATTTCTTCTCGAAAAATATATTCCTATGCAGAACAAAGAGGGAAAGATCATGACAGGCAGACGCAGATATATGCATGGCATGGCAGGTGAACATATTTGCAGAGTTCAGATGCAAACGGTGCCGGCGTCGCCACGGTCGAGGGGGGGGAGGGAGGGAATGGG
>NC_041387.1:408082513-408171459 GCF_002162155.2 Triticum dicoccoides
GCGGCCGGTCGCTGGAGGGGTCGGGGTCGGGGTCGGCGAAGGGGTGGGGATCGGGGTCCGAGCTCATCTGGGTCCTCGTAGTCGAAGAGGAAGACGGCTGTGGTCGAAGGAGGGTAGTCGCTGGCCACGTGCAAGAAGAGACGGCGGGAGGTGGCGGCGAGGGTCACGGCACCATCCTTGGCTCGCCGGCTGCTGCGGAGGTGACCGGTGGCGGAGGACGGCAGGGGCAGGCAGGGTGGGCGCGTCGGGGCCGCGCTCGCCGGCTGCTGCAGGGGCCGGAGGAGGCCCTCGCTCGTCGGAGGGAGGAGGAGAGGAAAGGAGCGGGCGGCGGGGTGAGGAACCCTAGCGCGCGCGCTCGGCCAATCCCGTTCGAGGGCGCGGGGGCGGCGGGGGTGGAGTCCCGCGGGGGTCGGGGCAGCGGCGTCGGGGCAGAGCAAGACCACAGCCAGGAGAGGCAGCGGCGTCGCTGACAGCATGCAGGCGCGGCGGACGGAGCGGGCAGAGCAAGGCGGGGCAACGACGGGTTGGGGTCGAGTGGGGGATCTGGCGAGGGAGGGACAGAGGCCAGATCGAGGGGAATAGGTGGAGTTGGGGAGGGTTAGCAATGGCGCACCTCCCCCTAGTGCGCCATATGTACGACGACAGCGATGGCGCACCTCCCCCTGGTGCGCCATTAGTAATTACTAGCCCGACTGGTCTGGTTATATTCCACCTAACCGTATCTTCATCAGAACACACACACTAGCCCGACTAGTCAGCACGCAGCACACACACTAGGAGGTCCTGGGTTCGATTCCGAGGCTCCCCAATTTTTTTATGCATTTTTTTCTTTGCACATATATTTTTATCCATGCATCCAAATATAACATGTCACATATGCTAGATGCTTAGAATTTGATGTAGAAAAATAATATGCAGTTTGTTGCCATGTTAACAACATTTAAAATGATGTTTGATATTTATTTGTGTTTAAATTTGTTCAAACTTGTTTAAATCATAACAGTAATATTTTTTTTTATAAAAACAGTAATATTTTTAAAAAAATATCATCAAATTTATTATTTGAAAATATTTATGAATATGAAAAAATATCATCAAATTATTATTTGAAAATATCATCAAATTTGTTATTTGAAAATATAATCATTTTTTTTTGCAATTTTAGTTGCATTCATTTATGACGGTGGAGCGGGCCGGGGAGGTGCGGGGGAGAGGGTGCGGGGGGTGCTCGACGGCGGTGGAGCGGGAGAGGGTGCGGTGGGTCGTCGGCGGCGGTTGAGTGGGGGAGGGTGTGGGAGTCGGCGGCGGCGGCCGGTGGAGTGGGGGAGATGGTTCGGGGGGTGCTTGGCGGCGAGGGGGACCAGATCTCGCGAGGTGGGATAGCGATCGAGATGGAGGGGGGTCGAGATTGAGTGTCCATGAAATTTAAAAACATTCATGAATTCAAAAAGTGCCCATGAAATACAATCGAGAAATGAAGGCTACAATTTAAATACAATCGATCTTAGCTAGCTATCTGTTCACAATCTTCTTGCCCTTATTTTTCATAAATGGAGTTCTTCTCTTGACCGGACGTCCTTTAGGTAGGGTGGTCCTGCTTCTTCTTGTGGTGTATGCTGATACTTCATCGTCGTCGTCATGTTCCTTCTTCGGGTCGTCGTACTTGTCGAAGTCTTGCTCATTGGCGACTCCATCCATTCCGATGATCTTCCTTTTGCCTCTCCTCATGACAACACGACTGGGCTTTGGTGGGTCGGTAATGAAGAAGCATTGGTCCACTTGGGAAGCCAGTACCCATGGCTCATTTTTCGCGGTGACGTTTGCGCCCGCGGTCTTGGATTTGGCTTCGGGTATAACCATGGTGGTGAAATACTAGTCTTCTTTTATGACGCTCTTGGCCCATCTGACACGGAACATCGGGACCTTCTCTCCAGCGTAGCTCAGCTCCCAGATCTCCTCGATCCTTCCGTAGTATCTGTCCTTGTCGTTACAGGTATAGGATTCCATCGTTACCCTGGAGTTCTGATAACCATCGCTCTTCATGTCCTTTCCCTCGGTGTAGAATGTGTAGCCGTTGATATCGTACGCCTCATACGTCATCAGGTTGTGCTCGACGCTCTGTGACAAGGCGAATATGAGTTGTTCTTCCGCGGAAGAATCCTCTTGTAAAGGGTACGACAGAAGCTTCTGCTTGAACCAACACGTGAAACATGAGTTGTGCTCTTTGATTATATCTCCATCCGTCCTATGTTGGCCTCGATCATTGTACATCTTCTCAATAAAGGTTTTG
Source organism: Triticum dicoccoides (assembly GCF_002162155.2). Taxonomy (NCBI): domain Eukaryota; kingdom Viridiplantae; phylum Streptophyta; class Magnoliopsida; order Poales; family Poaceae; genus Triticum; species Triticum dicoccoides. The sequence continues at coordinate 408,084,804 of NC_041387.1, forward strand.
TTCTCTACCACCCAAGGATCGACCACGTCTATGTGTTGTAGCGCGACTAGGTTTGCTCTTTCAAAGTCGGCGAATCGACCCTCGAAGTTGACATGCATTTCGCAGCGACCCTCACGGTGACCACATCCAGCGAGCCTGCCGAGGTGCCTGTTGACGGGCAGACCAACGGGGTTCTCGATGCCCAGATAATTCATGCAGTAGGAGATGCACTCTTCGGTCAGAAAGCCCCTGGCTATGCTTCCCTCTGGGCGTGATATGTTGCGAACATATCCTTTGATGACACCATTCATCCTTTCGAACGGCATCATGTTGTGCAGGAACGTCGGCCCGAGTTGGATGATATCCTCCACAATATGGACCAGAAGATGCACCATAACGTCGAAGAATGCGGGCGGGAAGTACATCTCAAGCTCGCATAGTATCACCACGATCTCTTCTTGTAGCCTTTTGAGTTGCCTCACGCCAACCGACTTCCGAGAGATGACGTCGAAAAAGTTGCATAGGCCAAATAGCATTTCACGGACGTGCGCGTCCATGATGCCACGGATTGCAACTGGAAGTATCTGCATCATCAGCACGTGACAGTCGTGAGACTTCATCCCGCTGAACTTCTGCTTCGCTAGGTCTAGGTATCTGCTTATCTTCCCCGCGTAACCGTAAGGAAGTTTTACTCCTACGAGTCATTTTCGGTCTTCTTGGCCTTTTTGCCTTTGACGACTTTCCGTGTCCTGCTTCACCTCATCATCATCATCATCATTAGCGTGAAGCTCCTCCCTAATGCCCATTGATTTCAAGTCTGCCCTTGCTTTCGGCCCATCTTTGGTCCTCTCTGGCATGTTGAACAGGGTACCAAGCATACTCTTGCACACATTCTTCGTGATATGCATGACATCAAGCCTGTGAGGCACATGGTGGATCTTCCAGTACGGCAAGTCCCAGAAAACAGACCTCGTTTTCCATACCTTCAGCAGCGGCTCTGGCGCCTTTTGCTTCTTTCCCGGCTCTGGCGCCTTTTGCTTCTTTCCCGGCAGTGGGCAATCTTTCCAATTTTTCAACAGCTCGTCTATTTCCTCGCGCGCCTCGTACGCGGGCGTCTTCGGGGTTCAGTTTCACCATCAAACATATCCTTGTGTTTCCTCCACGGGTCATCGTCGCGAAGCCACCTTCGATGTCCCATGAACATGGTTTTCGAAGACCCGGGATCTCTATCTAGCTGGCGATACGTTGTGTCATCCATGCACCTAACGCATCCAGAAAATCCGTGGACCACCTGCCCCGCGACATATCCGTAACCGAGATAGTCGTGCATCGTCGTGAGCAGTGCGGCTCTCATAGGGAAATATTCTTTCTGTGCGGCGTCCCACGTATTGGCTGGCGTTTTCCACAGCGTGTCTAGCTCCTCTTTCAGCAGCCCCAGATACAGATTGATGTCGTTCCCTGGTTGTTTCGTCCCTTCAATTAGCATACTCATGTGAATGTACTTCCTCTTCATGCACAACCAGGGGGGAAGGTTGTACATCCACACAATAACAGGCCAGGTGCTATGTGTGCTTCTCCGGCTGTCAAACGGATTGACTCCATCGGTACTTGCACCCAGCACGATGTTCCTTGGATCCTTCCCAAATTCTGGGTGTTCGAAGTTCAACGCTTGCCACTAGCTCCCATCCCTAGGGTGACTCAGCATCTTGTCTTTTTTATTTATCTCCGGATCATTTGCGTCATCTTCTGGCTTCTTCTCCTCCCTATCTGTGTGCCAACTCAGGAGCTTTGCTACCTTAGGGTCCGTGAAATACCACTGCATACAAGGAGTGATCGGAAAGTACCACACCACTTTTCGAGGAGCTTTCTTCCTCTTCTTATATCAAGTGACCCCGCACACCGGACATATGGTAGACTCCGTGTGCTCGTCCCGATAAATGATGAAATTGTTCATGCACACATGGTATTTCACGTGCGGTAAATCCAGAGGACACACGATTTTTTTCGCCTCCTCGAAATTGGTCGAGCACTTGTTCCCCTTGGGAAGACGTTCGCGCCAGAATGTCATGTTCTCGTCGAAGCGTGCGTCGGTCATTTTGTGTTTTACCTTCATCTCCAGAGCCATGAGCATTACTTTCAGGCGGGTATCCTCGGGCCTGCATCCTTCATACAATGGAGTAACCGCATCTATCTCCAGTTGATCCAGCTTGGCTTTCTCTCGGGCGGCAGCTCTTGCGTTATCCGTCTGCTTGAGAAGCAGCTCTTGAATATGAGGGTCCTGCACCCAGCCCATCGATGGTCCATCGTCGTCTGCTCCACCGGCATCTTCATCTTCATGATCATATCCTTCGTCTGCTCCGGCATATTCCTCATCATCATGTCCTGCATCTTCTACATGATGACTGTGTACAGCATCACCATCGTGATCATGTCCTGGAGATTCTTCGTCTTCTCGCCCGCCCGAGCCATGGTGGTTGTCTTGCTGCCCTTCCTCATTTCTTGCCTGACCCCCATGGACGACTTCATAGTCATCTTCATCACCTTGCCACCGATAGCCATCCATGAAACCATGCAAGAGCAGGTGGTCCCGCACCTGCCCGGAATCTGGATCCGCAATAAGGCACTTCAGCTTGCATCTTCGACACGAACATCTTATCTCTGTCTCGTTCTTTTGAAGCATCTCGGCCTTTGCGGAGTTCAAAAACCTATTCACGATGCCTTCGGTCATCGTGCGGACCATGGTCGCCTATGGGGTAGAGCAAAACGATATTTTAGAACCAAGAAAATTTTTGGCATGACTTTCCCTAAAAATAGGACCAAAAAGAATGCATAGTGCCAAAATTCTCGCCGAAACGGAAATGAATCGACATTATGGCAAAATATTGGCAACTATCGCATTTCAAATACCGGTACCTGCAAACACAAACATATATGCAACACCACAAACATATGCAACACCACGAACATGCATAGATCTAGCTACGCCACAAAAAGTGCATGTGCATGTTGTTGGAGGTAGAACAACATAAAGATAGCTTCCCCCCTTACTTACCTATCAACAAAAGGTAATTTAACCACTTAATTTCGATGAATCTATGGTGCAAATGAGGTGAGGAGGAGGAGGCAGCCGAGACAAGCTTGGAGGAGGAGGTGGACACAATGAAGTGGGGAAAGTGAGTGGTTAGGTATGGCTGTCCAAAATATCTTATTGGTCCCAGGTTACTAATGGCGCACCACCTGCAAATGCGCCATTAGTAACCCTGGTTACTAATGGCGCACCTGCAGGTGGTGCGCCATTAGTAGTTTTGCAAAAAAAAATCTATATACTAATGGCGCACCGTGGCACAGTGCGCCATTACTAGTTTAAACTAGTAATGGCGCACTATGCCACAGTGCGCCATTAGTAGTTTTGCAAAAAAAGAATAAAAAAACAACAGTAGTGGCGCACTGTGTGGCTGGTGCGCCATTACTAGTTAGAAGTACTAATGGCGCACTATGCGCTGGTGCGCCATTAGTATGTTTGGAAAAATAAAAAAACAAATGTTACTAGTGGCGCACCACTTGTCCGGTGCGCCACTGCTATATAGTAGTGGCGCACCACATGTCTGGTGCGCCATTAGTGGCCATTCCATTTATAGCCCTTTTCCTTGTAGTGTTAGTATCATTGTTAGTGGTCAACCGGTGCAAGATATTGCCCCGGGTGTTTTAACCTTCTTTTTAGTAATGATATCTGGCGATTGTTCGGCACGAGCTCAATCCTGGCGAATCCCACGTAACCGTCAGATTTCCATCCGACGGTGGCCTGTTTTTAAGCCATACACACGTATTGTAACTGCGTCGCGGGCGTTTGCAATTGCCATGTCTCCCAGCGAATGTTTGCTGGGGATTGGAGTTAGCACAGTTCGTAGTCGTTCCACGCTCGGGCATTGAAGTTTGTAACTATTTTAGATTAGAATATACTACTCCCTCGGTGCCAGTAGTAGAGCAGAGTCCTGCTCTACTACTCTACTCAAGCAAGTTAGGGCATAGTAGTAGGTACTGTAGGGAGTACCAGTATTGTGATCACTCAAACAAGTTGTCTGGCATCTTTATGACCCTATGCTACTGGTATGTGTCTCGTAAGTCAAGCAGCATGTTGTAGTCATCATCACCTGTCCACTTCCCGCAAAACATATTCGCTTCTCCATCTTTGTCCGCACATAATCTCGTCCAATCTTCCATCCCTGCTAAGGCGCCTCCCCCCTCGTCTGAAACCCAAGCACTAACGATGGCAGAACCGAGCAGCGTCTGCCGAAAGAGTGGCTGGAATTCGCTCCCCACAGAGGTAATCAAGCTCATTGTTTCGCATGTGGACAATCTAAGTACCATGCCGGTCGACGCGTGCTCGTCGGGGCTGTACTGTTTACTCAAAGCCCTCAGGCCAGAGCTTTTTAAGCCAGCTCCTTGCTTGCTGATGCCGCCTGATCTTCAGAAAAAACATGTCATGCAGCATAACAATCGTAGGGTGGCGAGCATCAACCCCCTTGACTGTGATCTGATCCCCGTCACCCTCAACTACATTAACAGTATGTACTGGGTCGGCATGAACACGTCTTGGATGGTGCTCATCGACGGTCGTGGCAGCTAGATGATCATGGAGGTCTACACCCGGTGATTGATCCCCCTTCCTTTGATTAACACTTCACTGCTTTGGCACCGCGGCCCAGAATACTCGGAATCTTACAGTAGCCAACATGATACCAAGTTTGATTTGCTCAAGGTTGTAAACTACCAAGTACCCACAAGATCTGTGAATTATAAAGACTTCAGGCTAATTGCGTTCTTCAACCGCGGTCTTGCCTATCTGACAGGTCACTGCGGTAAGTGGATAAATCTGCATGTCCGTCATAGGATCATACATCCTCCATGGTTCTCTGATCCCATTGAACACAAGGGCTTCATTTATGTTGTCGACTCCTTCTATGGCTGGACGTATTCCTGGCCTACTCCAGTCATTGCTACAAACGGCTGTTACAGCAGTATGTTACTTTCCTATAATATCATGATGGCTTGCTTACATTACTGTCAACATTTACTGAAAAAATATTCATGCTCATAACATGTTGTTCTTAACATTGACTACATCAAGAGCCCTTTTTTATTAGACTCCAACTTGATATGATGGTGTAGGCCGCCTGGTGTCCCTACCCTTTCTAATCCCAGAACCTTTCAAAGAAAAGCGGCATGGCAGTTGCAGGTGGTTCCTGCCTCGATCGGACAACGGTGAATGATTGATGATCGTTCACACGTATCAGACGTGTTGTTTTGCGGAATACAATCACAGTCACTGCAAGGTCTTTGAGCAGGACCCCAGCTTCTCTGGGCCTTCAGGAATTTTTGACTGGAGGCTGGTAAGTAGCCTTGGTACACGCTCTTTGTTTGTCAGACTGAATTATCCTATTAACCAGGAGATAACCGACGGCAAGGATCATGATGGCAGCGTGGTTTCGTTCATCAGGCAAAACTGTGTGTACACAGCGTACCATGCGTCTCTGCATGCACCATACCCTGATATGTGCCGCCACGCTCTGCAGCCCAAAGTAGGAGAGAGGGTCGCAAGTATCACACTTTGACCTGCTGGCTGGAGTTTCCCCCGTCAGGCACCCATCTGGTTTAGTCCTTCAGCCAATCTCCACAGCTTAATAAATAGTAATGTCTCACTGAGCCAGTTAGTTAGATGCATACACTTGGTGTAGTAGGATCTTTATTTAGTTTGATGCATACACTTGTTCTTTTTTGGTAGCCCTTTTGTAATAATGGTTGATATTTGGTTTGGAAGAGAGAGCTGTGTCTTCACTCTTCTGGCCTACTTACTGCTTCTGTTGCACCCCTAGCCCTAGTTGCCGTTGCTGCTGTTTTCAATGTACAATCAGTAGTATATTTCGTCTGTTGGTTGAATAAATGTGTTGTTAGAACGACAATTACAATGTTTTGGAAGTTGGTGCATGGTTTGATCCTTTAGTGCCCCGTACCGTACGTAACGCATACTATTTTTCGTACGGAACACATTTTCAACTTGTTGATAACATGCATCCCACTGATGAAGGCCCAATAGAGGAGCCCATAATTAAGGGAAAACTTTGTTTTTGCCACTCTAGTTTTTGCCAACTTTGCTTATGCCACTCTAGAATTTGACATCTCACTTTTGCCACCCTTAGCTTTTGACAATACATCACAAATGCCATTTCGTGGAAAAAACGATAATTTTTCATTTCACTTTTGCCACTCTTAGCTTTTGACATGTATCACAATTGCCACTCTAAATTTTTTGCTTTTGCCACAGAATGGCAAAACTGATATATTATCAAAAGCTAAGAGTGGCAAAAGTGAAATGTAAAATTCTAGAGTGGCATAGGCAAAGTTGGCAAAAACTAGAGTGGCAAAAACAAAGTTTTCCCCATAATTAACTGGAAGGGAGGCTCTCACATGAATCCGGCCCAGGTACATGCTCATGGTCCCCTAAACATAAATAACTAAATAAATAAATATATAAAGCTAAATGCTCATGCACCAGTTCTTTCAATTCATGATTTAACAGGAGGATATTATTTCCTATGATAGTGTCGTTACATTCAGTCAATATTATTCTTAGGCAAAGAGAGCGACCGGTCTTCTTTCTCCTAGCATTTTCTTCCTGCAACCAGAGGACCCATGCAAATCGTAGTCAATGTCATAAATAGTTCCGGTCCATTTTTATTTTTCAATAAGAATGTCCAACCCAGCCCAGCACATTGGCGACAACACTTTATCCTCTGCCTTGGTGCGCTTGCCGCGGCGCCGCCTTCCGGCCCTGTCAACATAGTTTTTTCTCGAAATGGTCCCTACCAACATAGTGAATCGGGAGAGAACTGTAGTTGTGAGTATGACAGTACGGACCCACCAGGTCCACTCCCGAACATAAGCAAGCGCCTCTTTTACTACTCAGATCCACCCCTCGCTTTTTTACTCTAATCCACCCTGCTGATATCTGGGACCAACATCATTTTTAACGTATAGTCAATTAACGACAGAATTGCACAACTTTTTTTGAGTAGTAACTCAGAGGAGCAGGCTATAAACTGGGTTGTGCGGTCTCTGTCGCCCGTCTAACAACATGACCAGCCCAGCCGGTTTTTCTTTGGGAAAATAGGTAGCCCAGTATTCCTTTTTGAAGAATACCCAAGCTAGGCCTATTTGTTTTCTTCGACTTACTGGGCTGCAAATCTTTCAAGACGAGGAGGGATGCATTCCGGCCTGGCCAAAGAGTATGGTCAGTGTCTATTAAAAGTAATACAAAAGGGGTTGAAAATTTCAAAAAAAATATAGCAAATGGGATATTAGTTTGTTTTTTTGTTTTTGTTCTTCACTGATATTTTATAGTATTTCATTGGATTTAACATGACATAGGACTAATTTATTTTTAAATTTGTTTTAGTACGGCTACTAATTTTTGGATTAAGAATATTTTGTTCCGCAACAAAAATTTGTGAATTTTCAAAATGTTAATTTTTTTAACCCTGCTACTGACCAGAAAATGGGTAGCAATTCTAAAAATGGAAAACGGGCTGCAATAAATTCCATATGAATTAGAAAATGAGTAAAAATTATAAAAACTAATAGCAAATGGGATGTACACGCCACGGATTTTGAGGCTGACTTGTTTACGCAAGGCTTTGTCAGTCAACACACGATTCTAGCAACCGTGATTGTTGGATGTGCATCCAACGATTGACGTGCTTCTTAAATCTCTGATCTTCCTGCTCCAGCCGCCTAAACTAGCGCCGGCGGGACTGCCTGCTCCCTCCTCTTGTGGCCCGTTGTGATGCCATGGAGGCTTCCCCGGCCCACCCTACTCCCTCTGCTGGCCTGGCCGCACGAAATCAACTGCCTCTTTATTACGCGAAAAAAATGATTCCTCCCACTTACATCTGGGGCACACCGGTTGGGAGGCTGACCTGTGGGCCTACTAAGTTGACGCGTACGCAGGGCTTGTCAACTTAGTCAACAAACGATGGTAGCAGTAGTAACTGTTGGATTTGAATCAAACGGTCCTGCTGCTTCTTCAAGTGCTCCTCTTCTTGCACCAGCCGCCCAAACCAGCGCCGGTGAGACCGCCTGCTCCTGCCTCCAGAGGCTGGCTATGCTGCCATTAAGGCCTCACCACCCCCTATTACTCCCACCGCTAGCTAGGCCCTGCGGAGACGGCAGCCTCACACCGCAGCCGAACCAATGAACCCTCGTACTCCTCTCCACGTGGGCATCCACTGTCGGGTCTTCCCCGGCTCCACGTCGTCCCCTTCCTAGGCCTCGCCGTCGTCCACCGACCTGGTGCTCTCGGCGTGGCGTGGTCAACATGGTCATGGAACGACTTCCATCGGACGTGGACTGTATGTGGAGAGGCTGACAGCTGGGTCCACGGCCGCACACAAGGAAATGCCTCCTTATTACGTGCAAAGTAATGATTCCTCCAGTTGACATCTGGGACCCACCGGAAGGGCCTCTGTATTTCGCTAAAAAATGTTCCCCTCGCTGACATGTCGGACCCACCAGCTATATCTTTGCATGCAAGGAAGTGCCTCCTTATTGCGCACAAAAAAATGAATACCCACTGCTAGCTAGGACCCACCATAGTGGGTGGCTGACTTGTGGGCCTACTAAGTTGACGGGGACAGAGGGCTTTGTCAACTTAGTCAATACTCTAGTGACTGTATGATGTCCATCCAACGGCCATAGTGCTTCTTCAACCTCCTGTCTTCTTGCTCCAGCCGCCCAAAGCAGCGCCGGTCGTGCCACCTGCTCCTGCCTCCCGTGGCCGGCTGTGCTGCCGCGGAGGCCTCACCGCCCCCATACTACTCCCACCGCTGGCCAGGCCATCCCTCTACTCACCCACACCCCCTGTTATTCTGCAGTGACGGCAGCCTCACACCGCAGAGGAACCAGTGAACCCTCGTACTCCTCTCCGCATGGGCATCCACTGTCGCGTCTTCCCCGGCTCCGCTCGTCCCCTTCATAGGCCTCACCGTCGTCCACCGCCGTGGCGCTCTCGGCGCGGCGTAGTCAACGTGGTCAAGGAACGACTTCCATCGGACATGGACTGTACGTGGAGAGGCTGACAGCTGGGTCCACGGCCGCAGCAATGAAGTGCCTCCTTATTACGTGGAAAATAATGATACCTCCACCTGACAGCAGGGACCCACTGGACGGGTGATACATCTCCAACGTATCTATAATTTTTGATTGTTCCATGCTATTATATTACCTGTTTTGAATGATTATGGGCTTTATTATACACTTTTATATTAATTTTGGGACTAACCTATTAACCGGAGGCCCAGCCCATATTGTTGTTTTAGTATTTCGAAGAAAAGGAATATCAAACGGAGTCCAAACGGAATGAAACCTTCGGCAGCGTGATTTTAAGAAAGATTATGATCCAGGAGACTTGGAGCGCAAGCCGGGGGGTCATAGAAGAAGCCACGAGACAGGGGGGCGCGCCCACACCCCTGGCCGCGCCCTACCCTCTCGTGGGCCCCTCGAGGCTCCCCCGACCAACTTCTTTCGCCTATATAAGCCTACATACCCTAAAAACATTGAATATCAAGATAGATCGGGAGTTCCGCCGCCGCAAGCCTCTGTAGCCACCAAAAAGCTCTCAGAAGCCCTTCCCGGCACCCTGTCGGAGGGGGGATCCTTCACCGGTGGCCTTCTTCATCATCCCGGCGCTATCCATGACGAGGAGGGAGTAGTTCACCCTCGAGGCTGAGGGTATGTACCAGTAGCTATGTGTTTGATCTCTCTCTCTCTCTCGTGTTCTCTCTCGTGTTCCCTCTATGGCACGATCTTGATGTATCCCGAGCTTTGATATTGTAGTTGAATCTTATGATGTTTCTCCCCCTCTACTCTCTTGTGATGAGTTGAGTTTTCCTCTTGAAGTTATCTTATCGGATTGGGTCTTTAATGATTTGAGAACACTTGATGTATGTCTTGTCGTGATTATCTGCGGTGACAATGGGATATCATTTGCCACTTGATGTATGTTTTGCTGACCAACTTGCGGGTTCCGCCCATGAACCTATGCATAGGGGTTGGCACATGTTTTCGTCTTGACTCTCCGGTAGCAACTTTGGGGCACGCTTTGAAGTACTTTGTGTTGGTTGAATAGATGAATCTGAGATCGTGTGATGCATATCGTATAATTATGCCCACGGATACTTGAGGTGACAATGGAGTATCTAGGTGACATTAGGGTTTTGGTTGATTTGTGTCTTAAGGTGTTATTCTAGTACGAACTCTTGAATAGATTGATCCGAAAGAATAGCTTTGAGGTGGTTTCGTACCCTACCATAATCTCTTCGTTTGTTCTCCGCTATTAGTGGCTTTGGAGTGACTCTTTGTTGCATGTTGAGGGATTGTTATATGATCTATCTATGTTATTATTGTTGAGAGAACTTGCACTAGTGAAAGTATGAACCTTAGGCCTTGTTTCCTACCATTGCAATACCGTTTACGCTCACTTTTATCGCTTGCTACCTTGCTGTTTTTATAATTTTAGATTACCAATACCTTTATCTAGCATCCATATTGCACTTGTATCACCATCTCTTCGCCGAACTAGTGCACCTATACAATTTACCATTGTATTGGGTGTGTTGGGGACACAAGAGACTCTTTGTTATTTGGTTGCAGGGTTGTTTGAGAGAGACCATCTTCATCCTACGCCTCCTACAGATTGATAAACCTCAGGTCATCTACTTGAGGGAAATTTGCTACTGTCCTACAAACCTCTGCACTTGGAGGCCCAACAACGTCTACAAAAAGAAGGTTGTGTATTAGACATCAAGCTCTTTTCTGGCGTCGTTGCCGGGGAGGCTAGGTAAACGACACTCACACCCTGTCAACTAAGCTCTTTTCTGGTTTCGTTGCCGGGGAGGTGAGTGCTTGAACGTATATCTTTAGATCTTGCAATCTAATCTTTTTGTTTCTTGTTTTATCACTAGTTTAGTTTATAAAAGAAAACTACAAAAAAATGGAATTGAGTTTGTCTCATACGCTTCATCTTTTTAATATCTTTCGTGAGAATGACGGTAAGGAAAATTGTGCTCAAGTGCTAGAAGAAGAAATCTATAAAATGTTTTGTACTAAATCTTTGAATGATAAGCATGATTGCAATGTTTTTAGTATGAATTCCTTGAAAATCCATGATGCTAATGATATGCAAAGCCACAAGCTTGGGGTTGCTATGTTTGATCAATATGATATTTTTTGTCCCCCAAGTTTTGATGAGAAAATTTATTATGATGATAGCATGCCTCCTATTTATGATGATTATATTGATGAAAGTGGGTTTGGAAGAGTGTCAAACTTATGTAGTATTGATCCCACTATTTTGGAGGATATTGAATCTTATTGTGATGAATATGAAAGTGGATTTGGAAGAGTGTCAACTTTATTTAGTGATGATTCCACTATTTCGGAAGAGGTTCCAATTGATTATGAGAACAAAGTTGCTATCTCTGATGATTATTGTGATGACTTGTATGGTATTAAGAATAATGATAACCATGAAACTTGTCATCATGATTTTAGTTTTCAATTGGATTGTGCCTCACATGATAGTTATTTTGTTGAGTTTGCTCCCACTATTATTGATGAGAATAAATTTGCTTACGTGGAGAGTAATAAATTTTCTATGCTTGTAGATCATGAAAAGAATGCTTTAGGTGCTGGTTATATTGTTGAATTCATTCATGATGCTACTGAAAACTATTATGAGGGAGGAACACATGCTTGTACAAATTGCAATAATATCAAGTTTCCTCCCTATGTGCTTAAAATCTTGAAGATTTGCTTGTTTTACCTTCCTATGCTAGTTGATTATTGTTCCCATAAGTTGTTTGCTCACAAAATCCCTATGCATAGGAAGTGGGTTAGACTTAAATGTGCTAGTCATATTTTCATGATGCTCCTGTTATGTTTCAATTCTTATCCTTTATGTGAGCATCATTGCCATCATCATGCCTGGCTAAAAAGGCATTTAAGAAAAGCGCTTGTTGGGAGACAACCCAATATTTATCCTTACTATTTTTGTGTGTCCACATGATTATTCTACTGTAGTAATCATGTTTTATAGCTTTTGTTTCACTAAAGTGCCAAGTAGAACCTTTGGGAAGACTTGGGTGAAGTCTTTATGATCTTGCTGTGAAAAACAGAAACTTTAGCGCTCACGAGATTAACTGCCTTTTTTACAAAAGAGTAATTTTAGGTTGATTCTTTTTGAAGCTGATTAATAGACAAATTCCTCAGGTCCACCAATTTATTTCATAATTGTTGGGGTTCCAGAAGTATACGTTTGATACAGATTACTACAGACTGTTCTGTTTTTAATATATTCTGTTTTCTTTGTGTTGTTTGCTTATTTTGATGACACTATGGCTAGTATGTAAGGGTATGAACCATAGAGAAGTTAGAATACAGTAGATATTACACCAATATGAATTTAGAATGAGTTCATTACAGTACCTAAGTGGTGATTTATTTTCTTATAATAACGGAGCTTACGAGTTTTGTGTTGAGTTTTGTGTGGTTGAAGTTTTCAAGTTTTGGGTAAGTATTCGATGGACTATGGAATAAGGAGTGGAAGGAACCTAAGCTTGGCGATGCCCAAGGCACCCCAAGGTAATATTCAAGGACAACCAAGCAACTAAGCTTGGGGATGCCCCGGAAGGCATCCCCTCTTTCGTCTTCGTTCATCGGTAACTTTACTTGGAGCTATATTTTATTCGCCACATGATATGTATTTTGCTTGGAGCTTCATTTTATTTTGTTAGTATTTTCTTTCTGTTATTTAGAATAATGTTTTGCATCCTTATTTTCAATAAAAATGTCAAGGATAGCCTTTACCATGCTTGTTTTGCTAGTATACATGTTGCTGTTTGAAAACAGAAAGTTTACCGCTGTTGCAAAAATTCCCTAGAAAATTCAGAGAATGGTATAATGTTGAAACTTTTTGCATACTGAGATATGACAAATTCATTACAGTGGAAGTTTTATTTCATAATTTTTGGAGTTAGGGAAGTATGATGAATCTTGCATTCTTTACAGACTATACTGTTTTGGCAGATTGCTGTTATGTTTGCATTGTTTGCATATGTTTGTGTGTTTAATGATTCTATTTGAGGAGAGGAGTATTAAATATGCAGAGACATTTAGTATGCAATGTTGAATAATAATGTTAGTAATATGTCACAGTAGCGAATGATATGGTTTTGCATTGGTTTATACTAACCTATCTCACGAGTTCTTGTTGAGTTTGTTGCGGATGAAGCTTTTGATAAAAAGAAGAGAAACTGTGACATGAAAGGAATTAAGGAGACACAAAAGCTCAAGCTTGGGGATGCCCAAGGCACCCCAAGATAATATTTCAAGAAGTCTCAAGAACCTAAGCTTGGGGATGCCCCGGTAGGCATCCCACCTTTCTTATTCAACAATCATCGGTTAGTATCGGTTGAATCTAAGTTTTTGCTTCTTCACATGAGTCGTGCTATCCTTGCAATGTCATTTTATTTTGCTTTGCTTGCTGTTTGAATACAATACCAAGATCTTAAATTCTTTAATGAGAGAGAGACTTCACATAGTTACATAATTATTTAGCTACTCATTGATCTTCACTTAAATCTTTCGGAGTAGTTTGTCGTTTGCTCTAGTACTTCACTTATATCTTTTTAGAGAACGACAGTGGTCTTATTTTGTAGAAATTAATGAACTCTCATGCTTCACTTATATTATTTTGAGAGTCTTAAACAGCATGGTAATTTGAATGAAAACTATCATAGAAGTGAATTTGCTGCTATGATCAACTTGATACTTGATAATTGTTTCGAGATAGGGAGGTAGTGATATTAAAGTCATGCTAGTTGGGTGATTATGAATTTAAAGAATGCTTGTGTTGAAGCTAGCAAGTCCCGTAGCATGCACCCTAAAAACATCAAATATCAATATAGATTGGGAGTTCTGCCACCGCAAGCCTCTGTAGCCACCAAAAACCTCTCGGGAGCCCTTCCCGGCACCCTGCTGGAGGGGGGATCCTTCACCGGTGGCCATCTTCATCATCCCGGCGCTATCCATGACGAGGAGGGAGTAGTTCACCCTCGAGGTTGAGGGTAGGTACCAGTAGCTATGTGTTTGATCTCTCTCTCGTGTTCTCTCTCGTGTTCCCTCTATGGCACGATCTTGATGTATCCCGAGCTTTGCTATTGTAGTTGGATCTTATGATGTTTATCCCCCTCTACTCTCTTGTGATAAGTTGAGTTTTCCTCTTGAAGTTATCTTATCGGATTGAGTCTTTAATGATTTGAGAACACTTGATGTATGTCTTGCCGTGATTATCTGTGGTGACAATGGGATATCATGTGCTACTTGATGTATGTTTTGGTGACCAACTTGCGGGTTCCGCCCATGAACCTATGCATAGGGGTTGGCACACATTTTCGTCTTGACTCTCCAGTAGAAACTTTGGGGCACTCTTTGAAGTACTTTGTGTTGGTTGAATAGATGAATCTGAGATTGTGTGATGCATATCGTATAATCATGCCCACGGATACTTGATGTGACAATGGAGTATCTAGGTGACATTAGGGTTTTGGTTGATTCGTGTCTTAAGGTGTTATTCTAGTACGAACTCTTGAATAGATTGATCCGAAAGAATAGCTTTGAGGTGGTTTCGTACCCTACCATAATCTGTTTGTTTGTTCTCCGCTATTAGTGGCTTTGGAGTGACTCTTTGTTGCATGTTGAGGGATTGTTATATGATCTATCTATGTTATTATTGTTGAGAGAACTTGCATTAGTGAAAGTATGAACCTTGGGCCTTGTTTCCTACCATTGCAATACCATTTACGCTCACTTTTATCGCTTGCTACCTTGCTGTTTTTATAATTTCAGATTACAAATACCTTTATCTACCCTCCATATTGCACTTGTATCACCATCTCTTCACCGAACTAGTGCACCTATACAATTTACCATTGTATTGGGTGTGTTGGGGACACAAGAAACTCTTTGTTATTTGGTTGCAGGGTTGTTTGAGAGAGACCATCTTCATCCTAAGCCTCCTACGGATTGATAAACCTTAGGTCATCCACTTGAGGGAAATTTGCTACTGTCCTACAAACCTCTGCACTTGGAGGCCCAACAATGTCTACA
This sequence comes from Triticum dicoccoides, assembly GCF_002162155.2. Classification (NCBI taxonomy): domain Eukaryota; kingdom Viridiplantae; phylum Streptophyta; class Magnoliopsida; order Poales; family Poaceae; genus Triticum; species Triticum dicoccoides. Next base: position 408,100,002 of record NC_041387.1, read on the forward strand.
AGAAGAAGGTTGTGTAGTATACATCAACGGGCGACTGTATTTCACAAAAAAATGTTTCCCCCTTACTACTGGGACCCACCAGCTACATCTTCGCGCGCAAGGAAGTGCGTCCGGGTAAAAAAACGATCCGCCCCCCTGCCTGCTGGGACCCACCAGCTACATCTTCGCACGCAAGGAAGTGCCTGACAGTCGGGACCCACCTGGTCGAAGCGTATGTAGCATTGTCATTCTGGCCGCGAACGTGTACTTACATACTGGTGGATGTAGAGGCGCGCTCGTGTCGTAGTAGAGGCACGCACGTAGCATGTACACATACGTACAGCGGCCAATGTGTAAGAAAGAAAATACAGCCACATACGTACATACGGGCAGGGTCTTGAATGCCTACTCGTGCATACGTACGGCCAGGGCTCGTGTACATGGCGGGGTCGGAACGGAGAAACAACATCGTCCTCGTGTTCATGGGGAGCCAACCGGCTGGGTCGGAACGGAATGCGTCATCGTGTTCATCGGGAGGGCTTAGACGGAACAGGCGATGGAAACGAGGCCTGGCGTACCGCAGCACGGAGGAAACGGCCTTGTGATCGACTGGCCACATTCGAAACGGGGTCCTGTTCATCGGGAGGGGTCTGGCGTACCGCAAAAGGAGGAAATGGAGTTGTGTTGGACCTCCTACGATCGAAACGGGGTCCTGTTGATCGGGAGGGGTGTGGCGTACCGCAAAACGGACGAAACAGACTTGTGTTGGAGCGATACGGTCGAAATGGGGGGTCCTGTTCATCGGGAGGGGTGTGGCATACCGCAAAACGGGACTCTAGGGATACTGTTCATCTCCACCGTCGACCTCCTCCAGCCTCCACGGGCTACTGTTCATCCACCGTCGAGCTCCTCCAGCCTCCACCTGCACTATTCATCCATAGGCTCCTGTTCATCTAGCCTCCACCGAGCGCCACTCCACTAGCTACTGTTCAACCACCCCTCTCCACGGGCTCCTATTCAACCACCCCTCCATGGGCTATTGTTCATCCACCCCTCCACCATCCACTATTCATCCAGCCCTCCACGGGGTCGTCCTGTTCATCCAGCCCTCCGTGGGGTCCTGTTCATCCCGCCGCAGCCGGCTCAATCGATCGGGGTCCTGTTCATCTAGCCCTCCATGGGGTCATGTTCATCCAGCCCCAACCGGCTCGATCGATCGGGGTCCTGTTCATCCAGAGGCAACACCAGTGGGTCCTATTCATCCAAACCCCCCCCCACCCCCCGCAATGCTCACTGTTCAACCAGAGGCAGCATCGATCGGCTTCACTTAGCAGTAGTAGCAAAGGAATCGCTCGATCGGGTTCAGTTAACAGCCATTGATCGATTGCTCGGGTTCAGTAATGCGTAGCCTGCAGTGCAATCGCTCGGGTTCAGTTAGAGCCCAACGCCTCGCTCGGGTTCAGCTACAGCCAACACCTCGCACACACACGCGTACGTGTACGATAGAAACGTGCATCATTCGGCCCCCGACCACCCACCTTAATCGGGTACTCCCCGAAATTTTCCTCGCCCTCACTTCTACCAAGGTTTTTTCCGTCATGGACAGCCCAAAGAATGTCACGCAGCTGCGTCTCCGGCCCGCCCAGGACGAAAAGCCCATTTTCTGTCATGATTTTTTGTCATAGAAGTAGGAGCCCACCACATCTATGATGATACCGGGTTTTGTCACAGTTATCGTCATAGAAGTGTCATAAGTATGACAGAAAAAAATTCGTTCGGCCCAAAATGTCACTGATGTGTCTTTTTTTTGTAGTGAGTGCTAGCCAAACATAATGCCAAGGAAGAGTTTTCAGCTGCTAAAAAGGGCAAGTGGAAATTGGACTTGGAGAGCTATGCTCAATTCAATGCTCAAGAAATTCATGCGGGTTATCTGAACCGCTTTCATACCAGCCGTGACTTTGAAGCCGACTTAGTCCATCTTATGAAGGGGCGCTTTGAGGTAAGCACAAAAACCTTCTTATATAAAGATATGTCTGTTAGCCGCCAAGTCTACTGTATTTGAAAGAATTGAAAATGATGTAGACTTAGAAAATCTTTTTGATCTTGTAGCTATACCTCTGCATTTTGTAACTGTTGAATCATAACCCGTAGCCCCCAAGGGTCTGCTTAAAAAGTAGCAACTTAAGCCGAATCTTCAAACTGTAGTACAAAAATCAACATATGTAGCCCCCAATGTCGGTGTCAAAACCGGCGGATCTCGGGTAGGGGGTCCCAAACTGTTCGTCTAAGGCTAATGGTAACAGGAGGCGGGGGACACAATGTTTACCCAGGTTCGGGCCCTCTCTATGGAGGTAATACCCTACTTCCTGCTTGATTGATCTTGATGAATATGAGTATTACAAGAGTCGATCTACCATGAGATCGTAATGGCTAAACCCTAGAAGTCTAGCCTATGAGATTATATGATTGTTGTCCTACGAACTAAACCCTCTAGTTATATATAGACACCGGAGGGGGCTAGGGTTACACAAAGTCGGTTACAGAGAAGGGAATCTACATATCTGAATCGCCAAGCTTGCCTTCCACGCCAAGGAGAGTCCCATCCGGACACGGGAAGAAGTCTTCGTCTTGTATCTTCATAGCCCAATAGTCCAGCCCATGTTAATAGTACGGTTGTCCGAGGACCCCTTAGTCCAGGACTCCCTCAGTAACCCCTGAACCAGGCTTCAATGACGATGAGTCCGGCACGCAGATTGTCTTCGCCATTGCAAGGTGGGTTCCTTCTCCCAATACATCAAAGTACCTGACTTAAAGAGCAGTATCCGGCTTTCCATTTAATGTTGAGCTCATCGGCTTCTGCACCTTCATGATTTCAGCTTCCCCGCGTCGAGCGAATGCGAGAGGTCGGGGCATTTTTGCATTTATCACCCTCACCATGTAAGAAAATTGTATGTTAAAGAGACGTGGATCTTCAGATCTAATCCACAGCATCTACCCCAAACGAGGAATCCTCGAATCTTGCTCGCACAAACCACCCTAACATGGCTAGGGCTCTCAGCTCTTCCTCGCACCCTCACGGCCCCAAATAGGGTGATTGGGAAAAGTGTTCCGTATCCCACGGCCAACTGGTGAAGCTGCAGTCCCAGGGATTTCTTCCCCCCATAGATCTAGTCCCTGTTCGAGCCGGATTGGCTTCCTTCAACGGTGGGGAGCAGGCGGAGAAGTTACCCAACCCATCCAGGGGGGAACGAGTATGCTTTGTTCCATACTTACTGAGAGGCATCGGATTTCCAATCCATCTGTTCCTACGAGGGCTTCTGGAGTACTATGGCCTCCAACTGCACAACTTCACACCTGCCTCCATCCTCCATATTGCGGGTTATGCTGCTCTTTACGAGCTATTTCTGGGTTGCGAGGCTCATTTTGAGTTCTGGAGGAAGTTGTTTTTACTCGTCCCTCGTAATCAAGAGGGATCAATATTCCAAGTGGGCAGAGCCGAGATATGGCGCATCGCCGGGACTGGATCTATTCGGCACGCCAAAGAAGGCATCCGAAGAATGGCCTTCCGAATGGTTCTATGTTTAGGACGTCTCCCTTACTGACCCAATCCGAAGGGGTCTACCTGAATTTCAAGTGCTCCATTGAAGAAGTGCCTCAGCTGGTGTCCTTGGAGCCTCAAGGAGGAAGATAGCACGGAAGTCCACCAATTGATGAGCAAGATAAAGACGCTCGCTCAATCCGGATTATCAATAGTCGAGGTTATGGCGATATACATAGTGCGAGGGGTTCAGCCACTCTAATACCGAGGGCACCCTATGTGGCACTTCAATGGAGAAGACGATGCCACCCGCTACGGTCAGAAGGGTCCGAACACTGTTTCTGCTTTGGCGAAAATATTGTCCGGATTATACAAAGGGGAGAAGGACGAGTTCATCTGTATCAAGCCCAGAGATGGATTTTCCATGTACAACCCTGCCAGCTGGGTGAGCTTCCATCCCACTACTCACCTCCATTTACTCCCTGAGTCCTTTTTCATAAACAATAATCCGTCCATTTATAACAGGAATGGCGGAAAATTACCAGGGAGATCCACAGCCCCGCACCACAGCCAGAGGACCACAACTAGGCTCTTGACCCTGGATTCAAAGAGGATCTGGATATATTCGTGGAGCTTGAGGAAGGGGTGTTTTACCAGGCGAGTTGTGGCAGCACTGAAGTGGCCATCATTGCTGACTATCCCGGCCTTCTCCCTACGTCTCATGTAAGTGATCAAGAGACTTATCCTTCGAGAGAATTTCCTCTTTCCGCCTTACCCACCGCACTATGTTATGCTCTAAAGGGGAGGCGATCGGCACGCCACGCTGCACGTGAGGCGACGCGCAAGAAGGCTGCGCATACGCCGGGCAGGCCTTCGAAGAGGAAAGCCAATAGGAGCGCGGCCAAGCCTTCATCAAAGAGGTATGATTTTTTTAAATATGCTCTATGGATGCCATATTTGAAGTGTGACAATATCCGTTGCGTCTTATTAGGAAAAACATTCACCGGACTATGTCCGGGGATCTGCCAGTCATGCCTCTACTAGTCGGATTCCGGACCCTGTCTCAAGGACTAAGGCTAATGCGGAAGTGACACCGGATTGTCCCTCTGCAGAGGATTCGGATAAAGTATCCTTCACAAACTCTGATGTGGAAAGCTCCATGAATCATTGGCGCCAGCGAGCCGCTCTTCACGACCCCGGGTTTTTATAAGAGGCTTTCAACGCCTTCAATTCGGGTGATGCGTACATCCGAGCAGCTAGAGATGGGCTTACCAGAGCCATAGACCAGTATTTGAAAGACATGCGGGTAAGTACACATTTGTGCAAAACTGATAATCATATACCAGTAGCCCCCGAGACTTGAAACAATTGGTACAGATGATTTAAGGATCCTTATATGACCAGGTGCTCACATAGAAGAACAACCTGTTGTCTCAAGAGCTGAAAAAGTGTTAGGCCCAGCTGACTGCTGCTACCGCCAAACTAGATAAATCCAAGAAGGCTGCGTCTGGTAATGTTCCCCTCTATCGAGAAGACATGATCATATACCAGGAGTATTAATACAGGTGCAAATCTTATGGCAGAGTCATCAGATCATCTGGAAGAGGCACCAAAAGTCGCACGAGCGGGAGGTCCAGGAGCTCAAAGGCAATTGGCCGCGGGCAAACGTATGCTGACACAGGTCAGCGTGGAGAAGAACAAACTCCAAGATGCCAACACCGAGCTGGGCGTGGAACTAAAAGACGTGCGTGCCCAGCTAGCTGACTCCGTGAAGGAGAATAGGAGGATGCGAGGCGGCATATTTAGTATGTGTTCGGACTTACCTTTACATAGTTCGGCAAGGAAAGAAACTGACAATAATTATAGGTATATTGACGGGCCATTCTGAAGAGGAGGTGTCCGGATCATCGAGCGATCTGCTAAAAGAGCTATCACAAATGCATGAGCGAGCTTAGTAGGCGATGCAAAGTATTGCCAAGGCCTTATGGCCATCCGACTCCCCTCCAGGAAGTATGGAGGGGCTTGTATAGTTATTCAAGGGAGTGCGGTGGCGCTTCCAATTATGGAAGATATCGGCCTGCCAGGAAGGTGCGCGAGAGGCCTGGGCAATGGTAAAAACTCGGTATACCAAGCTCGACCCAAATCACATGGCCCGGGTCAGACCTGTAGGGTCAAATGGAGAAGAAATTCACGTTAGTTTGGTATATGACCAGGTACAAGTAGCAGCCAAGTATTCCCAACAGGATTGTAGGCTAGATAGCCTATTGGATGGCAAAGAGGAAGAAGTGTTTGAGTGTAAGTGACTATGTACTTCATTTGACAAATTGTGTCTCTAGCTAAATTGTAAAACGATTGTCATGGCAGACCTTTTCGCTTCAACCTCTGGACCCGAAGGTGCGGAGTGCTTCCGAATAACCGCTCGGTAATGTAGACCGGGTATGCGTGGAAACCAGGCGTAGGGGTCATAGTTGCTTGAACATACAAGTATCCGGCTAGTTATGTTATATTATATATTGATTGTAAGAAACATTTTCGAGAGAGAATAGTTCCGTTAAGGGTTCCTTTTCCTGGGTAAGCATGCATTAATGTGCATGTCCGAACTATGTTTGAAAAAACCACAACATATATAACATCTGGGGGTTCATAATGTGACAAGTAAAAACATCTTTAGTCCACCGACCGAATATTCCCTTAAGAACGCTAGCTTTCGGCTTCACCCAGTCTGAGGTACACATCCGGATGACCCGGCAGTAACAATAGCAGATGTGCTCCCTTTATGCCCTAGCCAAACTAACGGGAACGTAGGGCATAAGAACATGAGCAATGCAACCCAGCTTGGCCAAAACTTAAGTCATATCGATGCATATAATGGTGAAGGAAAGGCACATACGTGGAAAAAACACATATGTGGTGAGCTTGATGCTCGAAAAATAATAACAATAAGCTTATGTACAAGAAGCCCCCAGGTATAATTGACATACATATTAAGAATTGTATGTGACGTAGGTGTATGGTTTAGCCGTACAAGAGCTTCATAGCTTAAAAAATAAAAGTCAAAAGAGAGAAAAATAAATAATGGAAACAAAAAGGGGAAAAGGAGACGAACGAAGAGTCCGGCGCTAGGCATAGAATCTTCGGAGTCTGGCCGCGTTCCATGGGTTCGACTCCAGGCGGTTGTCTGATGCATCACGCAGGCAGTACGCTCCTCCGATGAGAACTTCGTCAATGATGAAGGGACCCTCCGACTTGGGCTTGAGTTTGTCCTTTTTCTTTTTCGGCAAGCATAGAACAAGTTCACCAATATTATAAGTCTTGGACCGTACTTCTCTGCTTTGATACCTGCGGGCCTGTTGTCGATAAAATGCGGAACGGGCCTTCGCGATGTCGCGCTCCTCCTCTAGGGCATCGAAGTTGTCCTGCCGACCAAGCTCGGCCTCTCTCTCTCTCTTCATACATGCGCACTCGAGGTGAGTCATGAATAATGTCGCAGGGTAACACAGCCTCTGCGTTGTACACCATGAAGAAAGGTGTATATCCGGTAGAACAATTGGGTGTGGTCCGCAGCCCCCAGAGTACGGAGTCGAGCTCCTCCACCCAGTGCTTGTCTGATTCTTTCAAAGACCGCACTAATCTGGGTTTGATGCCGCTCATAATAAGAACATTAGCTCATTCGACTTGACCGTTGGTTTGTTGGTGGTATACATAGGCATAGTCGAGCTTTATGCCCAGATTAGCACATCAGGCTTTCACCTCATCCGCTGTGAAATTGGAGCCGTTGTTAGTGATGATGCTGTGTGGAACACCATAACGGTGCACAACACCGGATATAAAGTCTATCACTAGCCTGGCTTCGGCCGTTTTAACTGGTTTGGCCTCTATCCACTTAGTGAATTTATCCACCATGACCAACATATATTTTTTTCTTATGGCTTCCTCCTTTCTTGCAATGGGAGAAGTGCTTAGCTTTGGGTTCAATCTTGCGGTGTCCTTTCCCAGTGACACCAGGGGCATCAAGGCACGTATTGTATTGTTGCCATCGAGGATAAAAAGATGGGGTTTATATCATATTGCTTGAGTTTATCCCTCTACATCATGTCATATTTCTTAATGTGATACTCCGTTCTTATGAACTTAATACTCTAGATGCATGCTGGATAGCGGTCGATGTGTGGAGTAATAGTAGTAGATGCAGGCAGGAGTCGGTCTACTTGTCGCGGACGTGATGCCTATATACATGATCATGCCTAGATAATCTCATAATTATTCGCTTTTATATCAATTGCTCGACAGTAATTTGTTCACCCACCGTAATACTTATGCTATCTTGAGAGAAGCCACTAGTGAAACCTATGGCCCCCAGGTCTATCTTTTATCATATAAGGTTTCAATTTACTTTTATTTTCATCTTTACTTTTCGCATCTATATTATAAAATACCAAAAATATATTTATCTTATCATACTATCTCTATCAGATCTCACTTTTGCAAGTGGCCGTGAAGGGAATGACAACCCCTTTATTACGTTGGTTGCGAGTTCTTTGTTTGTCTGTGTAGGTGCGTGGGACTTTTGAGGAGCCTCCTACTGGATTGATACCTTGGTTCTCAAAAACTGAGGGAAATACTTACGCTACTATTGCTGCATCACCCTTTCCTCTTCAAGGAAAACCAACGCAAGCTCAAGACGTAGGAAGAAGGATTTATGGCACCGTTGCCGGGGAGGTCTTCGCTCAAGTCAAGACATACCAAGTACCCGTCACAAACTCATCTCCCTCGCATTTACATTATTTGCTATTTGCCTCTCGTTTTCCTCTCCCCCACTTCACCCTTGTTGTTTTATTTGCCCTCTCTTTTCCAATCTCCCTCTCTCTCTCTCTCTTTTTCGCTTGCCTTTTTCTGTTTGCTCGTGTGTTAGATCGTTTACCTTGTCTTAATGGCTAGTCCTCCTATCCTTGTTATCACTCCCGAACATAAAATTCTCAATTTTAAGCAAAGGGAGGGAGAAAATTTAAAAGATGCTTGGCATAGAATTTGCAATGCTCAAAATAAATCTACTAGGAAGCTTTCTACTTTCGTACTTCTTCGCAATTTTTATGTGGGCATTACTCCTTGGAATAGATGCGTTCTTGATACCGTTACCGGAGGGGATTTCTTGCGTAGCCATACGTTTGATGCTTATAATGCCATGTTAGATTTGTTTGGCCCACCACCTCTTTTGGTTAATGGAACCGTTTTAACTTTGAAACATGTTATGCAATGACTTGAAATTATTGAAAACAAAGTTGCCACTATTGAGTTGATTGAAAATTTGGATAATAAGATCCATAATTACATTACCCAATACGGATCTAGGGTTGGAGTTACGTTGGAAAATCTTAAAGAAAAAGAACATATAGTCAATGAAAAAATAGATCTAGATTCTACAAGAATCGGTAAGCTTGAGGATATCATTACCAACTTAGGTTCGGCGTTTTCTTCCATGAAAAACACTCCAAAACCTCCTACCAAAACTGCCAAATTTATTTATGTTCCTAAAAATAAGGGTGAATCTTCTAGTAAGGGAGACACGGATCTCAAATCAATTAGTGTTCATCCCAATTGCCTCTCTATCATTAAGGAACCTTTTGCTTCAAATGAATTTCTTTAATTTTTTCCTAAAGGTTTAGTCATTGCTAAAAAGGGAGAAACCCCTAAAGATTACAAGTGCTCTATTGAGGATTTGAGTGTCAAATATGGCACTACTTAGATCTATCTTCGCTTTTATGCCTAGCTAGGGGCGTTAAACGATAGCGCTAGTTGGGAGGCAACCCGATTTTATTTGTGTTTTTTGTTTTTGTTTCTGTTTAGATGTGTTTTTATGTTTTAGTTAGTGTTTGTGCCAAGTAGAACCTATAGGATAACCTATGATGATAGTTAATTTGATTCTGCTGAAAACAGAAACTTTGCGTGCACGAAATTAGTTTTGTTGAATCACAGAAACATGCTTTTGTGTTGATTCGTTTTGCTACTGATCAATAGACAAATTGTCCAGGACTTCCTATTTTGGTAGGATTTTTAGAGTTCCATAAGTTTGCGGTAGTTACAGATTGCTACAGACTGTTCTGTTTTTGACAGATTCTGTTTTTCGTGTGTTGTTTGCTTATTTTGATGCATCTATGGCTAGTAGTAAGGGTTATGAACCATAGAGAACTTGAAATACAGTAGGTTTAACACCGATATAAATAAAGAATGAGTTCTTTACAGTACCTTATGTGGTGGTTTTGCTTTCTTTCACTAACGGAGCTTATGAGATTTCCTGTTGAGTTTTGTGTTGTGAAGTTTTCAAGTTTTGGTTAAAGATTTGATGGACTATGGAATAAGGAGTGGAAAAAGCCTAAGATTGGGGATGCCCATGGCACCCCAAGATATTCAAGAGTATCCAAAAGCCTAAGCTTGGGGATGGCCCGGGAAGGCATCCCCTCTTTCATCTTCGTTCATTGGTAACTTTACTTAGAGCTATATTTTAATTCGCCACATGATATGTGTTTTGCTTGGAGCGTTGTGTATGATATTAGTATTTGCTTTTTAGTTTACAAAAATCATCGTTGCTGTACACACCTTTTGGGAGAATCCTACTTGATTGAAATTTATTAGAATACTGTATGTGCTTCACTTATATCTTTTGAGCTAGATAGTTTTTGCTCTAGTGCTTCACTTATATCTTTTAGAGCACGGCGATGGCTTAATTTTGTAGAAATTGCTAGTCTCTCATGCTTCACTTATATTATTTTGATAGTCTCTTAGAACAGCATGGTATTTGCTATGGTTATAAAATTGGTCCTAGAATGGTAGGCATCCAAGATGGCTATAATAAAAACTATCATAGGAAGTGAATTGGATGCTATGATCAATTTGATACTTGATAATTGTTTTGATATATGGAGGTAGTGATATTAAAGTCATGCTAGTTCGGTGATTATGAATTTAAAGAATGCTTGTGTTGAAGTTAGCAAGTCCAGTAGCATGCACGTATGTTTAAAGTTGTGTAACAAATTTGAAACATGAAGTGTACTTGGATTGTGCATCCTTATGAGTGGCGGTCGAGGACGAGCGATGGTCTTTTACTACCAATCTATCCCTCTAGGAGCATGCACGTAGTGCTTGGTTTTTGATGACTTCCAATTTTTTTGCAATAAGTATATGAGTTCTTTTGATTAATGTTGAGTCCATGGATTATACGCACTTTTACCTTTCCATCATTGCTAGCCTCTTCGGTACCGTGCATTGCCCTTTCTCACCTTGAGAGTTGGTGCAAACTTCGCCGGTGCATCCAAACCCCGTGATATGATACGCTCTATCACACATAAACCTCCTTATATCTTCCTCAAAACAGACACCATACCTACCTATTATGGCATTTCCATAGCCATTCCGAGATATATTGCCATGCAACTTTCCACCGTTCCGTTTATCATCATGACATACATTACTTTTGTCATATTGCCATTGCATGATCATGCAGTTGACATCGTATTTGTGGCAAAGCCAACATGCATAATTTTTCATACATGTCACTCTTGATTCATTGCACCATCTCAGTACACCACCGGAGGCATTCATATAGAGTCATATCTTGTTCTAGTTTCGAGTTTTATTTCATGTGTTGTAATCAATAAAAGTGTGATGATCATCATTATTAGAGCATTGTCCCCAAAAAAAGTCCAAAAGAAAAAAAAGAAAGGCCAAAGAAAAAAAGAAAAATAAAAAAATAAAAAATAAAAGGGGCAATGTTACTATCTATTTTTCCACACTTATGCTTCAAAGTAGCACCATGTCCTTCATATAGCGAGTCTCATATATTATGCTTTAAAGTAGCACCATATTTTTCATATAGAGAGTATCATATGTTGTCACTTTCATATACTAGTGGGAATTTTTCTTTATAGAACTTGGCTTGTATATTTGTACGATGGGTTTCCTCAAATACCCTAGGACTTCGTGAGAAAGCAAGTTGGATGCACACCCACTAGTTTTCTTTTGTTGAGCTTTCATTCATTTATAGCTCTAGTGCATCCGTTGCATGGAAATCCCTACTCCTCATGTTGACATCAATTGATGGGCATCTCCATAGCCCGTTGATTATCCTCGTCAATGTGAGACTTTCTCCTTTTTTGTCTTCTCCACACAATCCCCATCATCATATTCTATGCCACCCATAGTGCTATATCCATGGCTCACGCTCATGTATTGCGTGAAAGTTGAAAATGTTTGTGATTATTTAAGTACGAAACAATTGCTTGGCTTGTCATCGGGGGTGTAGAATTTGGGAACATTTTTGTGTGACGAAAATGAAGCATAACCTAACTATTTGATTTTGTAGGGATGAACTTTCTTTAGCCATGTTATTTTGAGAAGACATGATTGCTTTGATTAGTATGCTTGAAGTATTACTATTTCTTTTGTCAATATGAACTTTTATTTTGAATCATTTGGATCTGAACATTCATACCACAATAAAGAAAATTACATTAAGAATTATGCTAGGTAGCATTCCACATCAAAAATTCTGTTTTTATCATTTATTTACTCGAGGACGAGCAGGAATTAAGCTTGGGGATGCTTGATACGTCTCCAACGTATCTATAATTTTTGATTGTTCCATGCTATTATATTACCCCTTTTGGATGTTTATGGGTTTTATTTTACACATTTATATCATTTTTGGGACTAACCTACTAACCGGAGGCCCAGCCCATATTGTTGTTTTTTGCCTATTTCAGTATTTCGAAGAAAAGGAATATCAAACAGGGTCCAAATGGAATGAAACCTTTGGGAGCGTGATTTTTGGAACAAACGTGATCCAGAGGACTTGGAGTGCAAGCCAAGAAGCAGCCGAGGAGGCCACGAGGGTGGAGGGCGCGCCCACCCCCTAGGCGTGCCCCCCTATCTCGTGGGCCCCTCGGGCGGCCACCGACCTACTTCTTCCTCCTATATATACCCGCGTACCCCGAAAACATCTAGGGAGCCAACGAAAAACAATTTCCACCGCCGTAACCTTCTGTATCCACGAGATCCCATCTTGGAGCCTTCGCTCGCGCTCGGCCGGAGGGGGAATCGACCATGGAGGGCTTCTACATCAACACCATAGCCCCTCCGATGAGTTGTGAGTAGTTTACCACTAACCTTCGGGTCCATAATTATTTGCTAGATGGCTTCTTCTCTCTTTTAGGATCTCAATACCATGTTCTCCCCCTCTCTTGTGGAGATCTATTCGATATAACTCTTTTTGCGGTGTGTTTGTCGAGATCCGATGAATTGTGGGTTTATGATAAAGTTTATCTATGAGAAATATTTGAATCTCCTATGAATTCTTTTATGTATGATTGAGTTATCTTGGCAAGTCTCTTCGAATTATTGGTTTGGTTTGGCCTACTAGATTGATCTTTCTTGCAATGGGAGAAGTGCTTAGCTTTGGGTTCAATCTTGCGGTGTCCTTTCCCAGTGACAGCAGGGGCAGTAAGGCACGTATTGTATTGTTGCCATCAAGGATAAAAAGATGGGGTTTATATCATATTGCTTGAGTTTATCCCTCTACATCATGTCATCTTTCTTAATGCGTTACTCTATTCTTATGAACTTAATACTCTAGATGCATGTTGGATAGCAGTCGATGTGTGGAGTAATAGTAGTAGATGCAGGCAGGAGTCGGTCTACTTGTCGTAGACGTGATGCCTATATACATGATCATTCCTAGATAATCTCATAATTATTCGCTTTTCTATCAATTGCTTGACAGTAATTTGCTCACCCACCGTAATACTTATGCTATCTTGAGAGAAGCCACTAGTGAAACCTATGGCCCCCGGGTCTATCATTTATCATATAAGCTTTCAATTTTCTTTTATTTGGTTCTTTACTTTTCGCATCTATATTATAAGATACCAAAAATATATTTATCTTATCATAATATCTCTATCAGATCTCACTTTCGCAAGTGGCCGTGAAGGGATTGACAACCCCTTTATTGCGTTGGTTGCGAGTTCTTTGTTTGTTTGTGTAGGTGCATGGGGCTTTTGAGGAGCCTCCTACTGGATTGATACCTTGGTTCTCAAAAACTGAGGGAAATATTTACGCTACTATTGCTGCATCACCCTTTCCTCTTCAAGGAAAACGAACGCAAGCTCAAGATGTAGCAGGCCCCAGACTGGAACGACCCGGAGATGGGGAAGACGGGGCAGTGGAGTCGCAGATGGAGAGGATTGGTAAACTTCACTGGTTCAGGTGCGCGACAGCACAGCCGCGGTGCCGCCCACGGGAAACAGGAGCAAGAACAGAGATTGAAGAAGGAGCACGACTGTTGGATTAACATTCAACGGTCTAGCTACTAGAATAATTTGTTGATTAAGTTGACAAAGACATGCGTACACGTCCGCTTAGTAGGCCCACAAGTCAGCCACCAAATCTGACGGGTCCGAGCTGTCAACTGGATGAATAATTTTTTCGCAAAACAAGGAGGCACTTCCTTCCATGCGAAGATACAGCCGGTGGGTCCCAGCTGTCAGGTGGAGGAAACATTTTTTTCCAGCTTAATAAGGAGGAACTTTCCTTGCGTGCGACCATGGACCTCGTGGGTCCTAGCCGTCAGGCTCTCCACATACAGTCCTGTTCCGATGACTCTTGTTTGTAGACCACGCCACATCGAGTGCAGCAAGGCGATGGACGACGGCGAGGCCCCGGACGGGAACGACTCGGAGATGGGAAGACGCGGCAGTGGAGTTGCAGATTGAGAGGAGGAGAAGGGTTATAACTGGTTCAGTTGCGGCGTGGCGCTGCAGTCCACGAAGAATAACAGGAGGCATCGAGGGGTGGAGGGATAGCCTGGCCGGCAGTGGGGTAGCACTTCACAGCGATGCGTGCTAAGCAGAGCCGCTAGCCGCCGGAGGCCGGACCAGGCGGTCCCGGCGATGCTGGAGGAAGAAGACGAGAGATTGAAGGTGCATGCCGGCCGTTGGATATAAATCCAATGGATGTGGATGACACAATCATTTGTTGACAAAGTTGACAATGCCCTGTGTAGGCTTTGACCTATTGGCCCACATGTCAGCCTGCAAAAATGTGGCATATATTTAACCCATGTTTTCTAGAATGTACAGTCCATTTGCTGGGCTGGGTGAACAAATAATTTTGCGTCAATCAGGCCCATTTATATTTTCTAAGAAATGCCAGCCCATTTGCACTTCACTGAAATACACGAATTAGCTAGGCTCTTTATATATATAATGTTATGTTAGAAGGAGCAATTAATATCAAAGAATAAACCGGAGAGGCACATTATATACATATATATATATAATTAACAAATTAGCGAGTTATTGCTCAAACTAAAAATGAGCGCGTTATTATTAAATTGGTCCTTAAAATCTTCGCAAGGTTTTGTACGCAATCACCAGGATTTTCCTTGCCTGTGAGTCAAAAACAACCAGGATTTTCCTTGCCAACTTCCGTTAAACATTTACTTTTATAAGTTAATAACACGTGGGATGTTTTTATAATGTATATATAAGTCTCTATAAAATATATGATAATAGTAATAATATAAATATATATAATGTGGTTAGAAGGGAAAACATAAATTGGACACATCATTATTATTATTCTATATAGATAAATAGAACAGAGACATGCGTTTTATTACAAAATAGATTGGGCTGCCGATCTATAAGAAAACGCCCATAGACCGGTATGGACCTCAAAAAATAAGTTGAAACCACTGTCTCCGTATGTCGTGGGCTACGCATGTTAAAATACAAAACCTAGGCCTAGCTAATACTTGTTCGCCCTCTGAAAAAAATGATACCAGATCCCCGAGCAAACTGGATTAAAGAGGGGGCCGGCGGCACGACTGAAGAAGCACATCAGGAGTGATTTTTTTTCTTCACTGGATGACACCCATACTAAAACTATTATCACCAAACAAGGCATGGAATAGAATAATAATATCAGGAACACTGAAGTTTCCACTATTTCCATGACCAATTAAGCATCGACTAGCAAATAAGGCAAAGTAGCGTAAAACAGGAAAGTGTATGCTAGAGATTCTTGCATCGGAACCCTTCTTTGGATCCCCTACAGTAATGATGTTAAAAAATCCATCCACATCTTTACGATGTGGTTCATCTAATATGCCCTCAAAGGGTATTCTACATACCGTGCAAAAATTACGTAAAGACATTTCCTTGAATTCATCATATAAATGAAATGATACTGAAGGGGGTGAATTCTAGGATAGTAATAAAAGTTTTGCACGAAAGTATTGGTGAGTGAGAGATACTGATCGATCCAGTCGTGGAGGAAATCGGTGAGGCCTGCATTTTCAATCAAAGAATAAAAATCTTCATAAATCCCGGCTTCTCTCAAGAAATTATCACAGGGCCATTCACACGGCCGTACTTCCGCTATGCGAGGAAGATTATACTTGGCCTTTTCCTTCTCTTTAGCTTGTTTTTCCTGGGAGCCTTGGCTAGAAGAGCCCCTCAAAAATCTCCTTATCATTTTCTGAAAATTTCTGAAATTTTTAGTAACTCCAAAATAAAAGTGAATAAAACTCAACAAGATAGGAAGCAACTACTCCTACAAGCGCCTAGAACCTATATCATGCATTAGAATTACTTGGGACCTCATAAATTTAACATGCAAGCTCAAGAACAGGGTCACCTATGCAGCAAAAATTTGCAATGAATAAAGCACTAGAACAAAAACTAATTGGACCAATGGAGGAGTCACATACCAAGCAACAATCTCCCAAAGCAGTTTTGTGAATGGAGCTTTGAGCAAGGAGATCGAAAATCACAGCAAAATGAGCTAGAACTCATGCTTGAGCTGGATGGGGATTTTTTTGGGAAGAAGATGGAGTGTGTGGGTGCAGGAATAAGTGGAGGGGGCCACCATGGGCCCACGAGACAGGGGGGCACACCCTCCACCCTCGTGGCCAGGTGCTTGCCCCCGCTGCACTGTTGTCAGTGCCTAAAATCCTCAAATAATCCATAAAAAATCATACTAAATTTGCAGGGCATTAGGAGCACTTTTATTTTCGGGATATTTTTATTGCACGGATAATTCAAAAAACAGACAGATAATAATATTTTTGCTTTATTTATTCTAAATAACAGAAGGTAAAAAGAGGGTACAGAAGGTTGTGCCTTCTAGTTTCATCCATCTCATGATCATCAAAATGAATCCACTAACAAGGTTGATCAAGTCTTGTTAACAAACTCATTCCGAATATTACGGAACCGGAAAAATTTCGAATAACACTAAGTTACCTCAATGGGGATGTGAACATCCCCAACTATAAGAATATCATATTTATTTCTTTACAGTAGGAAGAGGAAATTGAAAACCTCCAATAATGATAGTTGGAATTTTTCCAATAGAATTGATGCTATGAACTTGAGATTGTTTTCTCGGAAAGTGTACCGTATGCTCATTACCATTAACATAAAAAGTGACATTGCCTTTGTTGCAATCAATAACAGCCCCTGTAGTATTCAAAAAGGGTCTACCAAGGATGATCGACATACTATCATCCTCGGGAATATCAAGAATAACAAAGTGTGTTAAGATAGTGACATTTGCAACCACAACAGGCACATCCTGAAAAATACCGACAGGTATAGCAGTTGATTTATCAGCCATTTGCAAAGATATTTCAGTAGGTGTCAAATTATTCAATTCAAGTCTACGATATAAAGAGAGAGGCATAACACTAACACCAGCTCCAAGATCACATAAAGCAGTTTTAACATAATTTCTTTTAATGCAGCATGGTATAGTTGGTACCCCTGGATCTCCAAGTTTCCTTGGTATTCCACCCTTAAAAGTATAATTAGCAAGCATGATGGAAATTTCAGCTTCCGGTATCTTTCTTTTATTTGTAATGATATCCTTCATGTACTTAGCATAAGGATTTATATTAAGCATATCAGTTAAGCGCATACGTAAGAAGATAGGTCTAATCATTTCAGCAAACAAGGCATGGAATAGAATAATAATATCAGGAACACTGAAGTTTCCACTATTTCCATGACCAATTAAGCATCGACTAGCAAATAAGGCAAAGTAGCGTAAAACAGGAAAGTGTATGCTAGAGATTCTTGCATCGAAACCCTTCTTTGGATCCCCTACAGTAATGGTGTTAACAAAGCCATCCACATCTTTATGATGTGGTTCATCTAATCTGCCCTCAAAGGGTATTTTACATACCGCGCAAAAATTACGTAAAGACATTTCCTTGAATTCATCATAAAAATGAAATGATACTGAAGGAGGTGAATTCTTAGGATAGTAATAAAAGTTTTGCACGAAAGTATTGGTGAGTAAGAGATACTGATCGATCCGTTGTGGAGGAAATCGGTGAGGCCTGCATTTTCAATCAAAGAATAAAAATCTTCATAAATCCCGGCTTCTCTCAAGAAATTATCATAGGGCCATTCACACGGCCGTACTTCCGCTACGCGAGGAAGATTATACTTGGCCTTTTCCTTCTCTTTAGCTTGTTTTTCCTGGGAGCCTTGGCTAGAAGAGCCCCTCAAAAATCTCCTTATAATTTCTGAAAATTTCTGAAATTTTTAGTAACTCCAAAATAAAGGTGAATAAAACTAAACAAGATTGGTAGCAATTACTCCTACAAGTGCCTAGATCCTATATCATGCATTAGAATTACTTGGGACCTCATAAATTTACCATGCAAGCTCAAGAACAGGGTCACCTATGCAGCAAAAATTTGCAATGAATAAAGCACTAGAACAAAAACTAATTCGACCAATGGAGGAGTCACATACCAAGCAACATTCTTCCAAAGTAGTTTTGTGAATGGAGCTTTGACCAAGCAGATCAAAAATCGTAGCAAAATGAGCTAGAACTCATGCTTGTGCTGGATGGGGATTTTTTTGGAAGAAGATGGAGTGTGTGGGTACAGGAATAAGTGGAGGGGGGCCACCATGGGTCCACAAGACAGGGGAGCACGCCCAGGGGTGTGGGCGCGCCCTCCACCCTCGTGGACAGGTGCTTGCCCCCTCTGCACTGTTTTCAGTGCCTAAAATCCTCAAATAATCCATAAAAATCATACTAAATTTGCAGGGCATTTGAAGCACTTTTATTTTTGGGGTATTTTTTTATTGCACGGATAATTCAGAAAATAGACAGATAATAATACTTTTGCTTTATTTGTTCTAAATAACAGAAGGTAAAAAGAGGGTACAGAAGGTTGTGCCTTCTAGTTTCATCCATCTCATGATCATCAAAATGAATCCACTAACAAGGTTGATCAAGTCTTGTTAACAAACTCATTCCGAATAACACGGAACCAAAGAAATTTCGAATAACACTAATTACCTCAACGGGGATGTGAACATCCCCAACAATAAGAATATCATGTTTTTTCCTTGACAGTAGGAACAGGAAATTCAAAACCTCCAATAATGATAGTTGGAATTTTTCCAATAGAATTGATGCTATGAACTTGAGATTGTTTCGTCGGAAAGTGTACCATATGCTCATTACCATTAACATGAAAAGTGACATTGCCTTTGTTGCAATCAATAACAGCCCCTGCAGTATTAAAAACGGGTCTATCAAGGATGATCGACATACTATCATCCTCGAGAATATCAAGAATAACAAAGTCCGTTAAGATAGTGACATTTGCAACCACAACGGGCACATCCTCACAAATACCGACAGGTATAGCAGTTGATTTATCCGCCATTTGCAAAGATATTTCAGTAGGTGTCAACTTATTCAATTCAAGTCTACGATATAAAGAGAGAGGCATAACACTAACACCAGCTCCAAGATCACATAAAGCAGTTTTAACATAATTTCTTTTAATGGAGCATGGTATATTTGGTACCCCTGGATCTCCAAGTTTCTTTGGTATTACACGCTTAAAAGTATAATTAGCAAGCATGGTGGAAATTTCAGCTTCCGGTATCTTTCTTTTATTTGTAATGATATCCTTCATATACTTAGCATAAGGATTTAATTTAAGCATATCAGTTAAGCTCATACGTAAGAAGATAGGTATAATCATTTCAGCAAACAAGGCATGGAATAGAATAATAATATCAGGAACACTGAAGTTTCCACTATTTCCATGACCAATTAAGAATCGACTAACAAATAAGGCAAAGTAGCGTAAAACAGGAAAGTGTATGCTAGAGATTCTTGCATCGGAACCCTTCTTTGGATCCCCTATAGTAATGGTGTTAACAAAGCCATCCACATCTTTACGATGTGGTTCATCTAATCTGCCCTCAAAGGGTATTCTACATACCGTGAAAAAATTAAGTAAAGACATTTCCTTGAATTCATCATAAAAATGAAATGATACCGAAGGAGGTGAATTCTTATGATATTAATAAAAGTTTTGCACAAAAGTATTGGTGAGTAAGAGATACTGTATCAGCATACTAACAAGTTCACACACAAATACAACAGAAAAGGTAAACATTCGTATCAAACTCAAGTTCACAGGACACATTCATATTCATAGCCAACATTAAGTATCAACAACTCAAAAGATTCATATATACATAAGCTCAGCATATCTATGCATCCAAATGATTGATAGATCACACGACAATATTCATACATAATTCACAAAAAGATTCAGATATACACATGTTCAGTATGTGTATGCATCCAAATGATTGATATCACAGCCAATATGATCCATGGACAAACTTTAATTACCTAGGGTACAGACTGGTAAATGGTGTTCAGTCGGACGTACTTCTTGCTAAAATTAGTTATTGTACGAGTAAACTTTCGAGTACATAAGAGGCAGCACAGACAATCTTAACTTTGCTTGTAGGTTTATCCTCAAATAGTGGCCTCGTGTCGAGTGAGGTTTGAGCAACTTGGCCA
This sequence comes from Triticum dicoccoides, assembly GCF_002162155.2. Taxonomy (NCBI): domain Eukaryota; kingdom Viridiplantae; phylum Streptophyta; class Magnoliopsida; order Poales; family Poaceae; genus Triticum; species Triticum dicoccoides. Next base: position 408,120,421 of record NC_041387.1, read on the forward strand.
CTACTTTCATCCAACTAGTTTACTGGCTCATCTTGGTCCTGCAGCTCGCCAAAATTCTACATTGCAGGCGAACAAAGGAGGCGGTTGAGAAAAGGAACCACCCAAATTTTTTGTGCAGTTCAACTAAAATTGAGCATCCCTGGCATGCAGACTAATTAAGTGCCAGATGAATATACGCGTCAACCAACTTGTCTGGAATCTTTAGACTCCATGCCATACAGTTCGCAAACATATCTGCCGATAACCAAAAGGCACAAGTTGGGACCAAAGACTGGACTGTGTTCTTCTGGGCTATGTGCCAAGCAATATTTTTGGCATTCACTCTCCTAATACTTGGGAGTTTGACAACTGGTTGACGTCGCTTGATACTCGAATGAATATAAGCACTTCTTGTCAACATCGATGCTTGTCTGAGTGAACTTTGGAGTACATGGCAGCAGCATAAGTATCTATCCATCTGATCATTTTGTGCAGTTCTACTGAAATCACCCAATGCAATGATTTGCCTGCGAGTTCAGGCTCCAAGTTACTACTTTATAAAATCGGCAAACAGTAGCACAATACCAAATTACCAATACATGACAAGCACAATAATCAGGATAAAGACCAGTACCAACCTGTTTGAGGTAGCATATCAATTACTATTTGCTTTGACTGGAAGCCGGGATAAGTGAAGCGACTGATAGCAAAGGAAGAAAGCAAGCCGAGATTAGCGACTGACAGGAAAGGACGGAAGTTGTAGAGGCAATGAAGCACCCAAAGTTTTTGTGCAGTTCCACCAAAATCGAGCATCCCTGTTGGCACATATATTGAGAGAGTGAGATTACTGTAATAGTGGGACTAGTTGATGAAACATACACTAACAAATAGAAGCACCCTCATTATCTTAATGGGTAAATTTAGCAACATAGTAGTATTGCTTAAAGAGAGGTATTAGTTTATTTAATCAGTGCCAATTAGCTCAACACTCAAAGCATTGCCATTTATCATAGGTTGCAAAACTTTAACATGAAAAGATAAAGGAGTTTCTCATGACAGTAGCACGATACAAATAGAGATGACAGCAAACTAATATGGATGAAGGCCTTAGGCCCGTACCAACCTGGAAAAAAAACCTTATTCATGTAGTCCCATAAGAGATGATAAAACACTCACTGGAATCACACAATAGTATATATTTTTGTGCACTTCAAATGTATGGTTGAAATCACTCTTGTTTACCAGTGCTGAGATTATATCGAAAGATTATCAAGAACTTCCAGTAGAGTTAAAGCACTGGCTGGGATACAATTCATTGTATTATCTTGTGTATTTCCACTAAAATGTTTGATTGGCACAACATGATCCCTGTTTTCACAAGTAGGAACAAGGTGAAACCTTCATTAGCTTAGTGAGAAAGGATAGGAAGACATTAGCATATTACTCAAACAGTAGCATCAAATTCATGATGGACAATATGCAAAACATTGCCTCATTGAACCAATGGCAATAAACTGACATGCAAAACAATAGCACTATTATGTCATGACACTAATAATATTCCCTCCCTGCTCCACCACATGATTCACCTCCATAGACAAACATACACACGTACATGATTCAGCATAGGGTCCTACTAAAGATTTGTTTAACTCCGACAGGAAAATTAGGCAGTAATAAATTAGTGGTACTTAAGTACTCCTAATTAATTAAGTGAGACAGCAGAAGTGGAAGGGCTCCCTGGAGGATCGTCTCACATGTAAGGTAGTCGTTGCCGGAGCCCTTGAATGGCCTCGACTGAGGCCTCTGGCTTCAGCAAGATCGCCTTGGCACTAATTATTCTTCTTCTTCCTCCTCTTCATGCTCTGTTTCTCTTCTCCTCACCAGTTGGTGAAACCAAGTACATGATTGGCCTTCTAATTCAGAATTGGTTTTGTCAGTGAGGGAGTACAAGTGTACCAGTAAAAATAGCATTATTTTCTCATGGTAGTCGGAAAATAGAGATGAACACATGCATTAAATATCATTCTTACCTAAAGGAAGGTTATGGCGCCAATATGGATGGTGAGGATTGGAACACAGATCTCCCTTTGTGCAGTTCCACCAAAATGAACCAACTGTTCCATTCTGACATTCCAGTTAAACAGCACAAAAGTCACTTCTTTTAAGAAGAGTTTTGTGTAGTGCACCAAAAGGTCACAACAACAACAACAAGGTGAATTGGATATCCCTGTTTGCACAAAAAGGTACAGAGGAAACAGTCAGAGTCTCAAACAATTACAGGCAAAAACATTTGGCTAAACTTGTCATTGCTTATAACAGTGGCATGGCTTCATTTTTACCAGGGACATTAGATTAAGACCAGCTAAATATTTGGTATAAGGGCATGGAACAGTGGGTGCACCAGCAGTCCAGCACCATGTACGTAAACAGGGGCATAAAGTGGTGATTCATAGTTTGTTGCCCCGAGAAACAAACATCCAAGAAACATATCTGGGTTGGTCCCATTTTTGTTCACTCTAGCCACCTACTCCTATGTGTGGATAGCAAATCTAGTCCTGGTCATACCACTGTGTACAGCGTTACCCCTATATTTCCCTTTTCGACCAAGAGACCGATTGGATGACTAGTCTGTACTACTTTCACCCCCTTTCCTTCCTATTTGTACCAAGTCCAATGTACATACTAAATTCCCCCACCCCCACTTTATTTCTTGTTTGAACCAAGTACTCCCTCCATCCGGAATTACTTGTCACCAAAATGGATGTGTCTGGAACTAAAATACATCTAGATACATCCATTTCAATGACAAGTATTTTCGGACGGAGGGAGTACAAGATTCGACTCCATGAAGTAGCTTTACCTCTAACAATAGAAGAAGAAAAATAGGTGACGTTGGACCATCCGATCGAGAGGGGCTGAGAGGTAGAAAATGATGCACATGCAGCGACGTAGCGAGATGGGGAAGTAGAGCTAAGGCGGTTTCGAACGAAGATATATACCTGAAGGTCGTCGGGATGTGGATATGTGGGCGGTGGGAGGCCGGATCCGCCCACAGGCAACGACAAAGGGATCGGAGGACCTCCCGCACCGGCGCTCGGCCAGATATAACGGTGCGGCCTGCAGTGGGTCTTCTCCCTCGCTGTCGACGATGGCCTAAACGCTGCCCCTCCTCCCCTTCACCGACGGAGGGGGATACGTCCAGATCTATAACCAGTGGTGAGGATAGAAAGACAATGTTTTTTGAAGGGAGAAAGACAGTGTTACTACCCCTATCTTGTTTAGATCTGGAGAGGATGAGAGTGTGTGAATAGAGCAACCCTAGCAATCAAGCGAGGAGGCTCCAGCCTATATATACGTAGTGGGGTAGTTTTCCTTTTTCACTCCATCAAAACAATCGTTTAAAATTGTGTACTACTACATTCCAGGTCGCGTTTTTTAGTTGTTGATTGTTTTTTGAGATAGCTACCCGCTTGTTCCAAGTGGTGTTACGGTGTGCCAGGTCGCTCTTTGTATCGTTTAAGTCTGGTACTACAAGTCCCTCCATTAAATGAACAACCACCCCCTCGTAAAAATTGTGAACAAGCCCACGGCTAAAATTAGCGGAAATGTGGGTTGCCCAAACATGCATTATTATTTATATTTCCTACTCCCTCCGTTCCTAAATATAAGTCTTTTTTATTAGCCACACCTGAGACAAGAATATTTTTTATTAGCAGTGAACCCCACATGTCATAGACACAAAAATTGTGGCAAGATTCCCTTAGGCAAGCCAAAGTGTGTCTAATAATTTGAGCAACTCAGGTTAGGCAAGTGTGGCAAGTGTGGGAAAAATAATGTGGCAACATAAGAAAAACATAGTCACAATCCAAACAGCCCCGTAATTTTTTGTGACATGCATGAAAATTTGGTTAGTTAAATTTATAGTCAAACTTTGGCAAGGTGCATCAAATCAACACATGCAAGTATCAAAAGGAAAGTCACGGCATGCATGCATGCGTTGTACTCCCTCCATTTCCAAATATAAGTCTTTTTAGAGATTGCAACAAGTGACTACATACGAAGCAGAATATGTCTACATACATCCATATGTTGTAGTCCATTTGAAATGTGTAAAAAGACTTATATCGAGTGCAGTGCTTTGATGTGTCGCGTCAACTCGTAAAAGACTGAGAAATTTGATTACTACAACGCCCTCTCCCTCGCGGACTGAGCTCCGGTGCCTTAACTGCACCTGCCTTTGGCTGCATGACAGGAGGGCCAACCACCTGTTGGGCCCACCTGTCATAGACGCAAAGGCAAGAGCAGTAAGTAGAAGCTTTCGCTACACGCTATCCCTCCCGCACGAGGTGGACGGACATGCAGGAGTGGATTCTATACTGTAGAAGTAGGAGTAACATCATTGTTCATCTTCTCGAAGAGGTGAAGAGCCAAGCGCAACCCGAACGTGGCAGTTGCGAACGCTCGCGTGGTGCGGTGCCTTGGAGCACGCATATACTAGCTAGGCTCTTGCATGAGACAAAATTGCTATTGTTTAATAATTAAACTCCATCATCCATTGGTTGATACTCATTCTGCATAGGTCCACGCGCTTAGCACTGTTTCCTCCTGGGGTCACCAATGTTTATTTTCTAATTAATAGCATTGCATGCAATGAGCTAGCCATTGCAAGTCACTAAAAGCATGCACACATCTCATCTCTTATTGGTTGATATGTCAAGAAACAAGAAATAAGGTAGAAGTTAATGCACCGTGCCTAAGTGTTTTCGGACTATTTGGTTTTCGTAAGATGACTTACACACCTAGACGGAGGGAGTAGTATAGCCATGTAAACCGGAAAGGAGTATTTGCCTTTCTAGAGATTTCAACAAGTGACTAGACTACACCGCGTGCAGTACTCATGCATTAATTACATAGTTCTCTCGTTTTCCTCAAATCTCAAATCTCATGAACCAAGGCATTTTGCGATTGGAGGAATGTATCTTGTACTTTACAAAACTACCCTAATTAAACTCATGCATTAATTACATAGTTCTCTCGTTTTCCTCTCCGCATTGGTCGTGGTGCACAATATTGAGCACTCCTATATGACTAGATGCTCTATCTACATGCGGGACATTTCAAAGCATCCGGGCCCGCATGCCATCCACCAAATCACAGCAAGGTGCTACAGTCGAGACTCACCTGTCACCCGGTGTGGCCGTCATGACCCGTCATATCACAAAACCCACACCTTTACCAGCAGTGGTACGGTGGCCGCCAAGTTGGACTGGACAAAGCAACCATCATTTCACTGGAACATTCGTTCAAGCCCTTTCTTCCCTTTCTTGAATAAAAACTCACTCCAGGCTACTCACTTCTGCCATTTTTCTTCTGTACCGACGAAGGAAAGGGGTCGAATCAGTTATGCTGCTATATTTTCATTCCAAGAATCTTCTTTTTGCGAAGCACCGACCGATTCTCACATCCTATTCTTTTCCCATTTTCATTGTGATTGTCGTTTCCTTTCGATTGCTTTTTGTTTGTCAGTTCGTTGATGGATCCTGGAGCACTAGACAAAGAGTTGTCGGCAGACAACCCACTGGAGACAGCGATCTCCAGGAAGCGAGCACCGACCAACGAGTTGACCATGTTGGCGGGTCAACCCATGAAGACGAAGAACTCCAAGAAACAAGCACTGGCCAAAGAGTTGACGACGTTGGCGGACGAGCTCCTCAAAGAAAGTTGGAAGAACAGCAAGGGCCCCACCATGCCTACCCCAGGAACTCTGATGGCCACGTATGCGAGGCTCAAGGCCGAGTTTGAGGAGATAGTCGCCGTTGAGAAGCAGTATTCCCCTGGCAAGGTGATGGCCCCCATCGAGGAGGAGGAGATGGCCCCCGGAGGGATGAGATCCCCCGGTGAGCTGCACAAGGTAAAAAATAATGGCTTATTACCATAGTTGTGATTTTTTATTATTTGCAATGTGATTGCTAATATGTTAGGGTTGTGTAGGTGACGGTGGACGTCCTTGATGATTCCGATGTCGCTGCCCGTTCTGTTGGCATCGCCCCGGAGATTGATTCCGATGCCTCTGTCCATCGTGTGGACATCGCCCTAGAGATCGATTCCGATGTCGCGGTCAGTCCTGTGGACATCGCCCTAGAAATCGATTCCCATGCCGCTGTCCGTGTTGTGGTCATTGCCCGAGAGATCGATGACAAGAAATAGTTGGTCGCGCTAATCCTTCAGGGTAGTTTACATTGCCCCATGTTTAATTACCAGAACGATGCATGTTATCAAACCATCTTAGGGCTAGTGCACTATCTTGCGTGGGTGGTACTTGCTACTTTTGTTTGATAGTGAATCATGCGAACCCTCTCTGGGTTATGGAAACAGATGTATCCTCACCATCTTTTGATGTAATATATGGCATGCTTAGATGTAAGTTTGAATTGTTTATCATATCAGCAGGGCTTGTTTGATGATTCTTGGTGTTAGTAGGCTAGCTATTGTGCGAGCTATAGTACTTGCAAAACACTCACCGAAGAGAAATGTTGGGGCTGATGAGCTCGTGGTACGCTTATACTTATCTCTCGTTGATCGACCAATAGCCCTAGCTCCTAAAATTGTAGGCTTAGCGATCGATCAGACAATAGTCGACACGGCTACATTCAGGCCTCATTTGGTTCATAGAGTAGGAAAATCGTAGCAAAAGTACAGAGAACGTGCAACACAAAATCATAGCAGTGCAGAGACGTACTCCCTCCGTTCCAAAATAGATGACCTAGGCAGGCTAGTTTGGCCTAGTGGGTTTTAGTGATATGACGTGGTACAGTGTCGTCCAGTCTTCGCGTGTGGTAGCAGTATTACGGGTACAGTAAGTTTTCTTGAAGAAGCGGAATTCAACGAAGTCATGATGGTTCCTTAGTCTGAACAACTTACAGTGGGAAAGGTTGGGCCTGCGATACGACAGAGGTAGACCAGGATAATTTTGTGCATGGCAGGTGGACCAGGATGGTCGACGTCCCACATGTCGGCGAATGAAAGTATTCTTTCCGATATAGAGGACGAGCAACGAGTATTCATTGTTTATTTTTGATGAAAGCTATTGTCTCCACTGTTACGATGGAGGAGTGTGAAACACGGCAGCCCAGTGAACTTGGCATGTGCACCACTCCCTCCTAACTCATGTAATGCTACCATACTGTTGACTATAAGGTTGGCTATAAGGTTACAAATTTTTCTCACTTTCTCTCTATCTATTTCCTCTCAAATGTTTTTTACCTTTCTTTTTTAAACACAAATGTTTTTGTATGCCTTCTTTAGAATTATTATTTTTATACCTAGGAGCACGTGTAGACGGGCTCTTGTAGAGCCCACCGCTTGACTTTTTCAATGCCTCTCTCTCCTCCACATAAGCGGGCTTATAGCCCAGTTTTTTATTACTACTTGATATGCATGCATGCGGCGGGCAGCTGGCGTCTTGAGGGGCCAGGGCGGTCAGAGCGGGCTCTGGAAGCGGTCCGGACTCCAGCATGGCCCACCTCACATTATCACCATATATTTCTTGGAGACCGTGCGCAGCGGGCGGGCGATTTCTTCTCCCTCCCCCGTTTCTCTCTTCTCAGCCGACGCCCGTCGAGCGATTAGATTTCGGCTATCGACGGTTTATTCAATTACGGTCCCACATGTCAGTGAAATTGCAAGACAATGCGTTTCCCCTCTGGTGAGCGGCGTGCGAGCCGGACTGTCGGGGGTGCGACGCGTACGACTCTTAAGTGTGCCGCCTTTTCCTTTCGAACTTGCGAAGCGTAACATTTTCGCGAGATCGATCAATAGAAATCCAGAAGAAAATGACAAGGGCGGTGCTTTCCCGCTCGTTAGGCAGGCTAGTTCGAGTGATATGACATGCTACAGTGCCGTCCACTTGCTCCATTTTTATGTAAGCAAGAGTTTACACTCTTACGCGGGAGGATTGTGAAACACCACGGATCTGATTTTGTTCGAGGGATAAATGTTCCCTGCCAAATAATGGAGGACTGTTAGCGATTATAGCATGATAGATAGGGCATCTCCAGTGCTGGCCCACAAATTTACACTGGCATCTGTCCGAGGACACTGATGGATGCCATCCAATGCTGCCCGCATACCTTTCGACAACTATATGCACTAACCGGACGAAATTCGTGCAAACAAAGCAAATTTCAAAGTAACCGAATGAAATTCATTACATTTCAAAAACTTTTCCTACAAACTGGACTAAATTCATTACATATTTCGCACAAACCATACTAAAACCTACTGTAAACCTAATCTAAACGATCGCCGGCGCCCGACCACCATGTCCGGCCATGAACCCGAGAAAGCTGGCCATTGCCTTTGCCTCCTCCTCATCCGCCTCGATAACCTCCTCCTCCGGAGCACAAGGTTCTGAAGATTTTCGCCTCCACGTCGCCGTCAATCGGCTAATTAGCCGCCAATGTTTACCCCACCAAGCTTGGCGTCGACTGAGTGGAGTAGCAGTGGCCTTCCTGGGACCAGAGCAGCGGCGACCTACCGTATACTACTCTTCCTCGCTGTCCGCCGTGCCCACACACGTGCGCCGGCTTCGTGGTCGTGGCGGCGGAGGGCGTCCTGGGGGTGCTGGCGATCTCCTTCGTTTGCTCCTGCAACAGTACATCGAAGAGAGCTTTGGAGCGCGCCCGGAGCGGAGCCGCCAATGTCCCTCGTCTGCTCCTGCGATAGTATGTCCAAGAGAGCTTCAGAGCGCCAGGAGGCCATGGTTGGAGTGGTGCCGACAGAAGGAAGGGACCGGAGGAGAATAAGTGTGGGTCTTTGGCTATGGCTGGGAGTTGGGGCTCAAGTTAATATAGTAGGCGAATGGCAATGAGCCGCGGCAGACAGATGGACGACTGGTGCTGAAGTAGGTTCGTGGGCGTGAATGCGGACGCTGCTTCAGTGACTTAACTACAGATGCGTTGGCTTACTGACATGTGGGCCCAACGAGCATCTGCCCCGCATGTCAGTGACACACCAATTGCACCTGCAGTTAAGTCCGGTGAATGCGGCATTGACATTCTGGAGAGAGGGTGACCGTTTCAGGTGGGAAGCGCGCGCTAGCGATGGAAGGGGTTTCGGTGTGCAGTGGCACTAAGATCGGTTGCTCACGATAGTACATACTCCGTACCATACTACCATAGTACCCTCTCTAGCTAGGCTGTTTTATAGATTGTCATTGTGATGGATGATATACATGAGCAAGGCGCTCCGAGTATGACCGTTGGTGTTGAGCCAGGTGAATACATGCTCGGCGTTTGCGTAGGCCTCCATAAAATGTCTAAACAGTAATGTCAGGCACCGTCAGGGCGCGCAAGTGATGGGCTCGCCGTTTGCGTTGCGCCATGAGCAGGACTTTGATTTAGAGGGTGACGTGCATGCATTAGCATGCTTTGATAGCATGAGCCTGAGTGTCTGACGCGAAGTATTTCATTTTCATTTGGCTGACGAGGGTGCATTGCAGCGACGAGTCCGTGGTTTGGTTCCCCACATACGCATAATTTTGGTTTTTACAGTATTTCTTTCTCCATTGACAGGTAGGCCCGCATAGATAGATAAAGAACACGAGCTGATGAGGCGCATGCGGACTGTTTGACTGGTCAACCAGACAAATACGAAGCTATACGCTGAGCCAGTGATCGTATAATCACCATATCTAGTATACAATGATCAAAATGAGCTATCAAGACAAGTTCAATGACCGCCAATGCATTTTACTCGGTAATAAATGACCAGGATTGAAGGGCAATCCAAATTTCCTTCGTCTTCTGTCCTTGAGCTCTTGACAAACCAATGCACTATACGGTTGTCCGGCCACTCCACCCCAGAGCTCTCACCAAGCGTCGTTCATGCCACCGCGCCGCACACTAACCGGTAAGGCAGCGATGGCATCCCGTCGCGCCGAGTTCCTCGCCGCCCACGACCGCACACAAAATGGTAGGGAAGCGATGGCATTCCGCCGTGCCGAGTTCATCGCCGCTCGTGACCTCACAACTATGTGGGAGGAATTTGAAGATGCCAAGGCCGAATGGCGGTAGAGCAAGAGGCGGCCAAAGCCGCACAGAGGGAGCGGAAAAGTCAGAAAGCACTCAAGAAAAGAGAGGCCCGCCACCGCAAGAAAGAAAAGGACGCATGCGCTGCTGCAGAGAGGTCGGCGGAGATCCAAGCACGGTGGGGTGTCGCTGACAAAGCCGGGAAGGAGAACGACGGCGTGTGGATAGCATGTGAGAAGTAGTAGTACTAGTAGTTAGTGTGTGTGTCTGTGTCTGAGTACGAGCATGTACCAGTACTACTAGTTACTACTGTAGTTTTTAGAGAAAATTACCAGTACATTAGCCTAGACTAAATGGAAAAATTCCTATCCTATGCATCAAATGGCATCTCTTTCTCTATAGGAATTGAGATGCATGTCATCACACTTCCTATGATTTTCATATTCCTATAAAATTCCTATCCTATGAACAAAAGGAGGCCTTTCTTGGAGTAACTACTGTAGCTAGCAGTACTGCTGGTACAGTAGTTTTCTTCAAGAAGCGGAATTCAACGAAGTCATGATGGTCCCTTCGTCCGAGCAACTTCAAAGTGGGAAGTGGGCCTGTGATTTTACGGCTCATTAGTCATTGTTACTGCAGCGCGACGACAGGGGTGACTCTCCCTTGGAGTTCTGCATGCATAGCAAGTGGACTAGGATGGTCGACGTCCCACATGTTGGCGAACAGAAGTATTCTTTCTGATATCGAGGAGCAAGGAAACCGCGTGGTATAGTATCACTGCTGATTGGTTCTCAAAAAAAATAGTATCACTGCTGATTTATAATTTTTTTTTGTTTCTGATGAATGCTAGCATTTCAACTCTTACGACAAAGGGTGCCAAACATGGCACGTGCTAGATGTCCCACATGTCAGTGAAAGGAGTGGGACATGAACAGCATGGTAGAGCCCAGCGTAAAAAACAGTGTGGTAGAGCGTCTCCACTTCTTCCACTTCTGGGTCGGAGACCACATGTAGTAGTACTTAGTGGTATGAACGATACAAAGTGTGACCTGGAGATAAAGACACGTCTAGTTGGAAGGTCTCGGGGCATACACGTAAAGAAATATAAAAGTTAATATGTGCCTCCAACTAATATAGTAGTAGTAGAGTACTTAGGCATGTACTCCATAACATCACCGTGCATTGCACGTACAACATTTAGTGGTAGTACGTAGTAAGAGACAAATGCCGCCCAAGAGTTCCCTTCTCGACCTACTTTTGGGTGTTTGGTAGAGTGTATGGAGGGTGCATGAGTCCACACTAGTTTAGCACAAATACACTAGAAGCATGCATGAAGAGAGCATGCATGAAGAGGGGTGTTGAGTTGAGCATGCATGAAGAGGGAACAACTATGCTGAGATGAGAGCGCAACCAAATACACCCTATATGCCACGCATGTTCATACCATTTGTGCCTTTCTACTTCACTTACTATGCTACATACTCAGGTTCGTACGTCCACTCCTGGGTACATGTCCGTCTCGTAGTTCCAGTCCCACATGTTCTTCATATAGATGGAACGATCCTTGCATAACACGTGCACCTTGATGCTAGATGCCTCGCATGTTGGAAAAAGGATGAACAAAGCTCACGTAAAAGATAGAGTGGAAGAACATAGATTCCCGACGACCGAGAAGGAGCACCGAACCTCGTGGTGGAGCGTCTGCACTCATAATATTTAATATTATTCAGCGATATAAAATCAACCAATCATCTCCACAGTGGACTGGAAGAGTACGAAACACGGCAGCCCAGTGTAGTTACATCATACTAGTACATGGCTAACCCACGCTATCACCATATTTCTTGGCTTCCGTGCGACACCTATCTCTAGTAATCCAGCATCATGTGTCGCTTCTCCCTCCTCGTCTCTACCAAAGTGCGGTGGGCTGGCGTTTTTGCCGTCTATTGAGGTCGGTTAACTCATCACATGTTAGCGACATGCCAAGAGCATTGTAAAAAAATTCCTTTCACGTTCTGTTTTCAAAAAGGGAAAAAAATCCTTTCACGTACGAATTTGACTGTATGCTTTGAGCAACTTGCATGTCCTATACTGCTCCTGTTTGATACTGTAACTTAGCTAGAGGTTAGACTAACTCATGACTAACCCTAAACTAACTGTAGCCAAAGAGGTGTTTGGGTGACAGGGTTAGATTGACAATAAATGCACTTGATGGAGAGAGAAAAGTGATTTTTCAGTGGTCCCAATGAGAACTATCTCCAGTTAGCACCTCTTGGGTGGGATAGTTTTTTTTGGTGGGTTCGGTGCAACTTGCTCCAATTTAAACCCTCGTGCTTGGATACTTTAGGGATATTTGAGCCCCAACTAGCTCAAACTAACTCTAACCCATGGATCCAAACAGGGCATATGGCCAGTCTTGACGCGGAGCAGTCGCGTGCACCTGGAAGCGGTGCTCTCTTGGCCATCGCGCCACTTCAAAGTCGGCGCCAGTGAGAGGTCACCTCCGCTCTGGCCGGGCATTAATGAGGCACTGACGCTCCAGGGCGACACTAACCATTTCACGCGGGAAGCGCGCGCTGGCAAGGGAGTATAGGTTTTGAACTGTTTCAGGTGTAGTACTGGTAGTTTGCAAAACTACTCAATTATTGCACTCAGTTTCCTAAGAAATTGTGGTAAAAAACCTTACTCCACAGCCCGCTTACCTTCTCCTTCCTCTTCCATCGCCCGCGCATGTCCGCGGGAAGCGACCGGTCAACCCTTATATAGGAGTGCTAGCACAAAAAGATGCATGCATGACCACTAAAATTTCCATATTAAAGCGCCGCTCCGGCGGGAGTATGGCGTATGTTGTTACCTTCAGCCGAGCCATGGCTACCAGGCGACGACGACCAGAGAAGAGGCGGCGGGAGGGGAATGAATGCAGCTACTGTTTGGGTTCGCCTTCCGGCTTAAATAAATGCGCAGAATCATGTGTACCCGCAGGTGCACAAATTGTAACATATGTGTCTGCTTAAGTGGGCGTCACGTAACTGGTGTCTGTGTGAGAGATTCTGAGAGACAGAGTGCATGTGTGCGACTCTACTCTTCGGACATGTACTCAACCTTTTGCATCGGGATATAAGTATAATGGTATTTACTTTAGCTAGTGATTTACGTGGCCATGTTAACGTGGTTGTGTCAAAAAAATGTCACTTCCTGCTCGTGATTTGCATTATATAATTACAAGCAAGATTCTCGTGCATTGCACGGAACATCAATATGCATTTTTTTTACAAAACACATGTTGTGATTGACCCATGCAGGAGTAATCCCATGTGTAAAAACTAATGATATCTCGAGAATTTTATCAGAAAACTGGTATCTCGAGAATGTCATCGAAAAAATGAAAGATGAGAGATAAGGCAAGGAGGAGTGGAGCGTGGTGGTGACTGGTGGTCGGAATGGGCGGAGGCATGGGGATGGACGGCACCGGCAGGCGGCAGCGGCCACCATGCATGCTAGATTGTTCCAGAGACTTATTCCTTTTTTTAATTGCTGAGCAATGAGGTTGTGGGAGATAAGGATGTGGAGAGAAGTGTGGGTATCTTTTGTAAAATTATTGTAGTTTGCTTTCTATCCGTCAGATATAGATCATACGGTCTGTATTACAAGATGGCAGGCACACCATCATCGCCAACTCATTTTTTTATAAGGGTACAGATGATAAGTTTGCTGACTACTAAAGTAAAGTGGAATTTGTCCATGTTATGCAAGTAAATTAAGGTGAGTGTTTATCATACGGGTAAGGTTGGATGAAGGGTGGTAGGAACAAATGCTCCGCCTAGAGCATGTGTGTGTGAGATGGAGTCTTAGTGTGTGGTGTGTGTGTGTGTGTGTGAGAGAGAGAGAGAGAGAGGTATGGAGTCTTAGTTTGTGTGTGTGAGAGAGAGAGAGAGATGGAGTCTTAGTGTGTGTGGGAGGGTGGGTGGGTGTGCGTGTGTGCATGCATGTGTGTGTGTGTTTGTGTGTGTGTATGTGTGTGTGTGTGTGAGAGAGAGAGAGAGAGAGATGGAGTCTTAGTGTGTGGGGGGCTGCGTGCGTGTGTGTGTGTGTGTGTCGCGGGGTCCTCTGTGGCGGATGTAATTTAAGTGTGCATGGCTTCATCATAGAGAGGTGATGTGTATGGCAGAGGCCACCAACGATGGGGTGCGAGAGAGAAAATGCCCATAGAGAGGGAAGAGAAGGTGTGTGCGCGTGAGAGGAGTCGACATCGAGAGAACGTGTTTGTTCGAGAGTCACTGAGGAAGACTACTATATATCGATGGTGCATGTAGGCGGGAATTAAACAAAGGGATGGTCTTATTGGTTTCGGGGATATAGGGGAAGAGTGGGAGGCGGGGGGGTAGCTAGAAGGAGATTGTTAAGTGTGAGTGTGTGTTTTACCCATCCAGGCGGAAGTTATGTGCGCACAAGAGGAGAACGATTTGATGTGGCGTTAGGATTGAGGGTAATTTAACTACGTATGGAGACATAGAGATCTTGAACGTGCATGTGAGAGGTATACATGTATACGTGGGATGTGTGTGTGTGTGTGTGCGCGCGCATGATCGAGATAAAAGAAAGAAGACATAAGTCATAAGATCAATGACATGGGTGAGACGGATCGGTATGACAATATGAATGCATGTGAGAATGCAGGGAAGAAGGCCCGACAATTGAGCATGTGCTTTTGTCTTTAAGAGATAGTGGCGTGGGCTGGAGCATGCATCTATGGCGAGCAAAGGGAGTGAGGCACAACGATTGTGCAAAAGAGATCAACCTATAAATGCATATGTATGGAGAGACATATATAGTGTGGGTGATAGGAAGCAAGACTCCATGCGAGAAAGAAATGTTGACGGAGAAACTACAGATAGATACAAAGATGGAGATGCTAGCTAGAGGGACATCCGCTAGTTTCGGTGTTGGAGATGACCGCTGGATGGTTCAGAGGGTGAAGTTATATGTGTGTGTGAGGGGGCACTTGACTGCATGTAGAGAGGAACATATGTAGTGTGCGTGATAGGAATCAAGAGTGAGGGCGAGAAAGAAGGTTGATGCAGAAACAGATAAATAGAAAGATAGAGATGCTAGCTAGTGTGCGTAAGAGATAGGAGTCGAGTAGGTCAGAAGGATGAGTTATGTGTGTGGGTGTGAGAGAGATGGAGAGAGGGTGCATGTGAGTCACATACAAACAGATATCAGAGAGAAATGAGATCCCGAGAGACGGAGTTTTGTGTCTGCGAGAGAGAAAGATATTTCACAACGAGAGTGATAGCTAGAGAGACATATGAGGGAACGCAAGATATCTCTAGGGAGAGAGAGTGTGTGTGAGCGACAAACAAGAGAACGATGGAGAAATAAGAGACCCTGGGAGACATAGTTTGTGTTTGTGTGTGAGAAAGAGATATTTAAGAGGAAGAGTCGTAGGTTCTCATATCTAAGGAGCGAAAGACATCTCTGTATGAGGGGTGTGCGAGTGGCACACATGGGAATAGTAGAGAGAAATGAGACCCCGGGAGACAAAGTTTTGTGTTTGTGTGAGAGAAAGAGATTACACATGGATAATCATAGTTAGAGACACATAGCAGGGAGCGAGATATACTTAGAGAGAGATAGAGTGATGAAGGTCGAGGGAGAGAGTACCGTCAGTGTGTTACGAAGATAAAAGATCATTGTCGACATAAAGGTAGCACGAGAGATACCTGAGAGATGATGAACGAGTATAGGTCCAGAGAGATAGTCCTATATAAGCATGAGTGATAGCTATATGAGACGAATATCTGGATTAAAGGGGATTCAAATATTTAAACTGGAGATCACGACATCGATAATATCATAACGCAAATTGGTGTATCAAACATGCATATTCATTTAAATTTGGGCACATGTGTAATGTTATATAGTTTATCAATATTGGTCATCCATAGATTCTTTAATTACAAACAATGCATGGTTTATATGCGATTAATGTCTAAACGATATTACACTATATGTTGCATGTGTGAAACACATTATACATGTTTGAGAAGTAAAAAAACCCGCATGAAACACACATTAATTGGAGACAGCTAGCGAGGAATGCATACATTGGATTTCAACATAAAGTGGTTTCAAATATTTGAAAATCCAAATTGATGGATACAACCTTACGAATCTGAGATCATGCCATTTGTAAACCATATTTATGTATAAATGGTGTTGTGCTTTTGAAAGTATATATAAAAAATGATGTATATAGAATTTAATTCCAATTGAAAATGGATCCCGCCCAAAAAAATAGAATACAAAAGGTATTCAAATTGAGTTGGCACGGTAAACGTGCACTCTGCAAAATTTGAACGAAACGGGGAAAGTCGTAGTAACCGCCCGAAACCAAAATCTGTGAGATGGAAATTACTACTGCCTATCCCTGCCACGCAAAGCCTATCGGCTGGATTTCTATAGGTTTCGATAGGGGTAGGTTTGTAATTTCACCCAAACGTGACGTAACCGCCTCTCACCCGGATTCATACACGGTGGGCGCCAAAACACAGTGTGTCCTCGGCCGAAATCGACTCCCTCCCTGATTCATATTCATATACGGTAGGCGCCAAAAAAAAAACTCTCGTCGGCAAATATTCGGTGTATGCGAGATTACTGTCCTATCCCCAACCGACTAATATTGTTGTGATGTAGGAAATTTGAAACGGAGGCTAAGTTTGTAAATTTCCTCGCATTTGAGACAAGCGCGCCCTGAATACATGGTTCCCCCCTTCCTCTCTACCTCCCTTTTCCCTATTCGTACTCCGTGGGCGCCGAAACACCCTCTCCACCCCACCCTCCTCCGTCCACCGCTGTCCGCCACCCCATCCACCGCCGTCCTCCTCCACCATGCCGGAGCTGATACGCCGATGTCGCCGTCCATTACAAGAGATCGACCTCTCTCATCCACGGCTTCGGACCAGGATCCTTGCATCCCGTACTCTCGCTTCATCCTCGCCGTCGCCCACCTTGTCGGCGCCGCTCCTATGACCGTCTCGTCCACCGCGCCCCGCCACCGCCGTCTACCCTCCTAGATCTGCTTCCATGCCCCCGGCAGCCATCGCTACTCTAGCATCGTCAAATTCTCAGCAGATGCATACACGGCGCCGCACCAGAGGCGGTACTCTTTCGTATCTGCTCAACTTATTTATCGCAGCAAGAAAATAGATTGCCACTGCTTTACTCTGATTTCTTGTCTTGGTTGCGAAGTTGCCTTTGACCGGTTTGCGCCTTCAGATCCGCCATGGCACGCTCAACACTATACTCCCAATGCTTATGGTTTTCCCCTTTTATATTCCACACTAGTTAAATCACAGTAGACTAAATTTCAAAATTGGGTCAGTCGATTTTTCAGAGCTCGCCGGAGTTCGCAGGTGCGAACGAAGGGGCTCGGGTGGTTGTGGTGCCTCGCCGAACGAAGAAAACTCGAGCGAGTGGGGGTTGGGGTGTGGGTGGGGGTGGCGGAGGAACACAGGCGGTGGGGGCCGGCGGCCCGTGCGGTGTTCTGCATAGGAAGAATCAAAGACGAGGAATAAGAAGGGTTAGGAGATGTAGGATCTTCATCCAACCGCCTGAAATGGTCGAGGGACAGCTGGGAGTTGCATTCTTAATGCGCTCTGGTTCATCATGTGTGGGCACTGCGCAACCAACATTTTATTATCCAAAATCTTCTTGCTCTTCTTTACCATGTTCCTCTTCCGTTCTTCTTTAATATGTACTCTCTCTGTTCCTAAATATAAGTCTTTGTATAGATTCCACCATGGACTACATATGGAGCAAAATGAGTGAATCTACACTCTAAAATGTATGTGGATACATCTGTATGTGATACATAGTGGAAATCTCTACCAAGACTTATATTTTGGAATGGAGGGAGTATGATAGTAGTACAGTATGTTCCTTGTACTGAAGATAAGCAGGGACATTTGAAGTGTAGATGTCTATACGGTCGGTTGTGATGGACACTTTCAGCCTCTTTGATTCGTAGGATTTTGTAAACATAGGAATAGGATTTGTAGTGACCTGCCCACTTGAATCCTATAAGAATAGGAAGGAAATGCGGGGACCTGTGTCGCCTTTGAGAGTTACACTGATATTAACAGTACCGCAACTTCACTTGAAGAGAGCTGCTATCCGAAGCCTTTCTAGCCGTACCAGGAATACTAGCACATATATTCCAGCAAGTTCCACTTTGTTGATTTTACTCTGATGCTTAAGGTTTTCCCGTTATATCTACACTATGATCTGTGTAGCTGCTTTGTGTCGCACTAGCAGCAGTCCACTCTTGAAGCTAAACACTGCAATGACTTACAAAATTGGCACCAAGACATTGAGTGCCATTCTGGATGCAATGAAACTCATACGCTCCCCACATGTTGACTCTTGTTCAGAATATGATCCTAATGACTCTTGTTCAAAATTGCCACGTATAGAGAGACAGCATGGAATTGCATTTCTTTGGGCGTTGTGATTCATCATGAGTGGGCAAACAACATTGTATGCAATGAAGCGGAACCTCAAGAATATGCTTCCTCGTCTGTTCTTTAACATGTTCCGCTTTGTTTATTCTGTATTTAGTAAGTACAGTATGTTCCTTGTCAGGAAGGGGCGCAGGGACATCTGCAGTCAACAGCTGATAGAGCTGGCCTGTACGTGATCAATAGGCTTTCAATTACTAGCGGCAATAGAACACCATATTTTCAAGCCAGTTCCACTTTCCCGATTTATACATCGTGGTTATGGTGTACCCTTGTTATGTACACTATGATCTGCCTAGTTGTTGGGTGCTCTTGTTATCATGGTTTGGCAATAAACTCTCTATACAGTATATTATGAACCTATCATCTACCAACTATCCTTACTTCTGGAGCCTATTTTTTGTGTACTTGTGCCAGATTATATAAATGCACGCACCATATTACAGCACACATGAGCTCTCTCATCAGAATCCAGTGATAGCACACAAGTGTTTACAGGGGCGCCCCTATATTATAATATCATCTGCATTACAAAGATAATCTCACAACTATTTATGTTTTCATGGTTCTCAGATATTATACGCAATTACAGTGAATATCAGAATCTGCACATCAGAAGAATATTGTGGAACACTGCAATGACTTACAAAATTGGCACCAAGGCATTGAGTGCCATTCTGGATGCAATGAAACTCATACGCTCCCCACCTATTGATTCTTTTTCAGAATATCATCCTAATGACTATTCGAACCTCGAGGAGTCAAAGGCAGATAGCCTGTCCTGTTCACCCATCAAGGTGCTTGTTCTAATTTGGCAAGGTTTTATTGATTGCGCGTATCTTGCATATGTTGTCTTGCATTTCTTCTACTTTGTTGCACCGCCATCTGCTTAGTTTACTCATCATATAACTCGAGATTCCATGCCCATCCATTATCAATACATATTCCATCTGTCATCATACCATGTTTTTCCACTCAAATGTTGTTCTTGTGCATCATACATCAAAAAGAAAGAGGGTGATTGCCGAACCTGAACGAGCACCAGCAAAGTCCTTGAAAAACTTGGTGGTGCCGGAGAAATCAGACAGCGCCCCACTTATATTGGTTGTACAACCAGTGACACAAAACGTAGGACCGACTCCAGCAGACTATACCCATACTTCACTGGCCACACCACTAGCCCCACCACACAGGACCTGCACTCCAGCAAAAGGTATAATGACTTCATTTGCCATAGCACGAGCCGTACCACAGAAAAATCCCACTCCAGCAAAAAAGTACAGGAATTCCACCTGTCGAAGACCTATCCCAACTGCAGAGATGGCCAATTCCTGCAGATTGGAACCCCATTCCATTTATTCCCAGTTCAAAAGACAATGCTTTCAATGTTGTTAGGGACTACGTGCATATATTCCCATCATGGGAAGATTATAGTGAAGACAAACACCATTTTCACATCTTCTTGTCCAACTTACATGTAAGTGCTATTATTCATGGTTATTATTTTCCTGTTTTCTGCTAATTGAACACATCAATGATTTACATTACATTGTTGTAACTAGGCGAGGGTCAATCTGGATAGTCATGACAAGCAAAGCTTGCTTGTGCTTTTCAAGGAAGCATTGCAATAGTATCGGTGTTACATGAGGAAATCACACTTTGATGGCAAGTCTATAAACGAATTTCCGGTGAAGTCTCATGTGCTAACTTTAGAAGACATTGAATGGAAAAACCTTGTTATGCACTGGTCTCGTTCCTAGGATGAGGTACTGTCTATGAAATCACATGACAATTTGAACTTCTACTTTTCCGCATGTGCCTTACAGATCTTTTTTGCAGGAAATCTGCTCGAAGAAGAATTCCGGTTTGAAAAGAACGACAGGATATCGCAAATAAGCTACCCGTTGCTTTGCTCTTGTTAGTACCTGTTGTCCTGTATCACTGTACTTGCATACATACCTGGTTCATTATGTGACAGCGGTATGCATGATAGCTTACTTATCAATTGTTCGCTCCAAAATATCTGATATGTATGAATGGTTACATTAGTGTAGAATATATCCAATGCCAATGAATTTATTTAGCTCTGCATTGTTCTTGTAAGTACATGTTGTCCTTTATCAGTGTACTTATATTGACAGGTAGTTGTTCATGTACCATCACTCTGCAGCTTATTTTCCTTTGCCCTCCATTTTCTACACATCAGATCTATATTTACTCTTACCATAAGGTTGGTACTGAAGAAGTTTAGTTGTGCATTGCTCTTGGCTGTGCCTTTTGCCTGTATCGCTGCACATACATTTATAGCTACTTGGTTATGTAGCATCACTCTTCATCTTATCTTAAATATTCTCCATTTTTTCGTATATTATCACATCTATATTTACTCTTAACAAAATGTAGAATAAAGGCAATACTTATGAAGAAGATTCTGTGGTAAACTTCTTGAATTTCCCTCCCATTAGCATGGACAAGGGCTTTATAGAGCATGTCTTCACCAGTAATGTAAGTTTTTCCTTCTCAAGCCTTCAAACCTTGTTGTGTATATTTGGTTACGCATGACTGCAACAGCTATTTATTTTTGGTGTTTGCATCAAATTGCATGTTTAAAGTTTATTATGTAGTTCATAAACAAAAGTTTGTCCTTCTCAATTTAAGTTTTCAGCTGTACAACCAAGTTCCTTCTTCATACCATGTAAATTGAACTATACAGAGCAAGTGATCTTCTTTTTCACTGCATGTATGCTTCTGTTCTTCATCCGTAATCTAGTGGTGTGGTGAACCAACCCACTACAGCACAATGTCATATTCTGCAATGTCTTAACTATGAACAATGTCATATCATTCTACTATTATTTAAACAGTCTCTTTATTTGCCAATCTGAAATGGGATAAATTGATAGCACACTAACCATTGATACTTATGAGTTCTTGATCTGTAATCCAGTGGTGTCGTGAAGCTGCCAACTCCTTCACAATGTCATTTCCTGCAATGTCTTGACCTGAGCAATACCATATTGTGTTAATGCAATTTTAAACTGTGTCACTTTGTTCGTCAGTAAGAAATGTGATGAATTGCCAGCATTGATACTTTTATGTGCGAAACATGTCATATGTATGCTTGTTTATCTTTCAGAGTGAGGAAGATATAAGTGTTGAACAAGCGCAGTCTCATCATCTTGCTCAGCTGCTTGCGCTGCAGCTCCCCGGCAGGGCTAACCTTTCTTGAACTCTATTAAAGTGATGTCGGTTTTGTATATTATTTTGTCGGCGTGTTTATTTGCACTGGTGGTGATCTTTGATGCCCAGTGTATGTAATCTGCTGTCTGCTTGTGCTTTATTATCATAGTGGCGAACTTTGATACCCAGTGGATGTAATATGCCGTAATTTCTTTATTGTATAGTCTAAGTTTTTTCTTATTCACGATGCTGCAGTTACTTTACTGTATATAAATCATGTCTTCGCAGTAAACCGGCCAAACCGTAAAATTAAAATTACGGTACATAATCGGGCCGTCATGCAATCATGATGTATGATCCGCATCATGGGCCCCGTCATCTTGGTCCGTTAAAAGGCCAAAAGTAAACTGTCCCACTAGTAGATTCGGTCCTTTAATAGGCCGAGTAACCCCCGGCCCTCTTTTCGCAAGAAAACTCAATGGGCTTTTAGGAGGCGGAGAAGTAGGTTGGGCCTGAAATGTGCCGAACAGCTCACCAGCCGGCAGCAGCGTGAAATGGACCCCGACCCATGATTGTGCGAATCAAATCATGGGCTTTTAACAGACCAAAATTGCCTCGGTCCTTGTTTGGCCCAATCAGATATCGGCTGCGAGCAGGCCGGATGCAAATTGGGTCATAGTTAGGCCCAACTATATGACGGGCTTTTAACAGGCCGAAATTAATATAGGGCCGAAATTTAAACGGGCCCTTAACAGGCCGAAACTAATATCAGGCCGAATTACTAAATGGGCCTTTAGCAAGTGGGCCCAGAAGCATAGCGTCCAGCTGACGGGTCGAATCTGATATGGGCCATAATTTAGCCCAAAGCCTCTTAAAGGGCCGGACCTGATCTGGGCTGTAATTTGGCCCAGAACATGGTAGGCTTTTAACGGGCCAGATCTCATATGGGCCATTATTAGGCCCAGAACGTGGCAGGCCATTAATGGACCGGATCAAATATGGGCCCGCATTTGGCCAAAACATGGCAGCCAGTTATTGGGCCGCCCTACTAGGGTCCTCAAAATCTTGTGGGCCTATAGCTGGGCCGACCCATTAATGTCGGCGAGATCTCGTGGGCGTTTAGCTAGGTAACCCCATTATGATCCGCAAGAATCTTGTGGGCCTTTACTTGGGCCGGCCCATTATGGCACACAAAAATCTTGTCGGTCTTTACCTGGGCCGGCCCATTATGGCCCGCAAAATCTTGTGGGCCTTTGGCTGGGCCAGCCCATTATGGTCCGCAAAATCTCGTCGGCCTTTAGCTAGGTCGGCCCATTATGGTTCGCAACATCTTGTGGGCCTTTAGTTGGGCTGGCCCATTTAAACTTGATGGGCCGGTCCACGTGTCAACATATCATCGGTGCGTCTTGCCCATTGGATGAGTGACACCTGTGCCAACGCGGACCTGACACGTGTCTCCTCCAGCCAATGATGATTTTACACGTGGAAAATCACCATTGGTCGGGGCTGTTAACGGGTTATCAGATCCAAAACCCGAACCGATAGCTTAATGGCGTTCTGTTACGGTGGATGCCACGTGTCAGTCACCCTTGAGGAAAGCACTTCTGTGACGCGCGATTTATCGTCATGGAAGTGGACACTTCCGTGATGATAATTTTGGTAATGTCATGGAACACTTCTACGACAGCATAAGTATGACTATCTTGATTCTGTCATAAAATCGTCATGGATGTACACGCATGACAAAAAAAACGCGACCTATTGTGACAAACACGTATCATCACGGAAGTGTATTTTTTTGTAGTGTATTGAGATCCAAAGAGAGAGAAGAAGCCATCTAGCTAATAACTATGGACCCGAAGGTCTATGGTAAACTACTCACAACTCATCGAAGGGGCTATGGTGTTGATATAGAAGCCCTCCGTGGTCGATTCCCCCTCCGGCGGAGCGCCGGCGAAGGCTCCAAGATGGGATCTCGCGAATACAGAAGGTTGCGACAGTGGAATTAGGTTTTCGTGGCTTCCTATGATGTTCTCGGGGTACGTGGGTATATATAGGAGGAAGAAGTAGGTCGGTGGATTCCCGGGGGGGCCATGAGATAGGGGGCGCGCCCTCCACCCTCGTGGCCGCCTCAGCTGCTTCTTGACTTGCACTCCAAATCCTCTGGATCACGTTTGTTCCAAAAATCATGCTCCCGAAGGTTTCATTCCGTTTGGACTCCGTTTGATATTCCTTTTCTTCGAAACACTGAAATAGACAAAAAAACAGCAATACGGGCTGGGCCTCCGGTTAGTAGGTTAGTCCCAAAAATGATATAAAAGTGTAAAGTAAAGCCCATAAACATCCAAAATGGATAATATAATAGCATGGAACAATCAAAATTATAGATACGTTGGAGACGTATCAGTGACATATATGGAGCCTTCAAGGCGGGATACCTATGTTTGAACTGTGCATTGCCACAAGTTCTGTTTGGTAACCTTTAACTTGGGAAATAAGCCCCCAAGAATTTGCAACAAGGCATATAAGCCGGATCAATAGGGTAGTCATAGCTATGCTCAAAGAGTAGGAAGCCCCCAAGTAGTTTTTAACAAGGCGTACAAGCCGGATCAATAGGGTATTCATAGCTATGCTGAAAGAGCAAGAAGCCCCGAAGTGATCTTATGAATTGAGTATAAAGACTCGGATACTCAAAAATGAAACGACAGAGGCCCTGAATTATAAGGTATGCCGGTTTTATTATACTTGATCATAATATATACGTGGATGAAAATATGTATGACACAAGAGCCAATGGCTCGGATGTAATAAGGCCGGGGATGAGCGATGTTCCAAGGCCGGCGGGTCTCCTCCTCCGATGTGCATGAGTCCTAGTGGTCTCGAACATCAATGAGTTAGTACGATCTGTTGTTCAAGTTCTTGCTGACCACAAAGGGTCCTTCCCAAGGTGGGGATAATTCGTGCATATCCGTCTGATCCTGGATGAGCCGGAGCATGAAGTCACCTTCTTAAGAGGTCCGGGTCTTAACCCAGTGGCTATGATAACGATGCAGACCTTGTTGGTATATTGCCGAACGAGCCACTGTAAGGTCGCACTCTTCATCCAACAAGTCAAGAGAATCTTGATGTGCCTTTTCCTTATCAGCTTCAACATAAGACACCACACGGGGAGAGTCATGACGGATGTCACTAGGGAGAACCGCCTCCGTCCCGTAAACCATGAAGAAAGGCGTATAACCCGTGGATCTATTGGGGGTAGTATTGATACTCCAAAGAACTGAGGGTAATTCCTCGACCCCAACAACCCGGCATCCTCTGCAAAGGGACCATAAGCCAGGGTTTTATACCTCTCAAGATTTCTTGATTGGCCCTTTCAGCTTGACCATTAGACTGGGATGAGCCACTGATCAAACATCAAGACGAATATGCTCTTATTGACAGAATTCTTTCATTGCACCCTTAGACAGGTTAGTGCCATTATCAGTTATGATGCTATGAGGATAACCAAAGCGTAAAATCACCTTTTTAATGAATTGAACCACCGTTGCCGCATCACATTTGCTGACCGGCTCTGCCTCAACCCACTTTGTGAATTTGTCAACTGCCACCAAAAGGTGGGTTTTCTTGTCCTTGGATATTTTGAAAGGTCCAACCAAATCCGGCCCCCAGACTGCAAACGGCCAAGTAATTGGAATCATCCTCAGTTCTTGAGCCGGCACATGAGCTCATTTGGAAAAAAATTGACAGCCATCACACTTGCTAACCAGATCCTCCGCATCAGCATGAGCCGTCAGCCAATAAAACCCGTGATGAAAGGCCTTAGCAACGAGAGATTTAGAGCCAACATGATGGTCGCAATCTCCTTCATGGATCTCCCTTAGAATCTCACTGCCCTCCTCAGGAGAGATAGATTGCTGAAACACACCTTTAAGACTGCATCGGTGTAACTCACCATTGACAATGGTCATTGACTTAGACCTCTGGGTTATTTGCCTGGCCAAAGTTTCGTCATCAGGTAACTCCCTCTGGGTCATATAAGCCAAATATGGAATTTTCCAATCAGGAATAGCATGAAGAGCCACCACCAACTGTGCCTCCGGGTCAGGGATAGCAAGATCCTCTTCTGTAGGCAATTTAACTGAAGGATTATTCAGAACATCAAGAAAAATATCAGGTGGCACCGGTTTACGCTGGGACCCCAACCGGCTTAAAGCATCAGTCGCCTCATTTTTCCTGCGGTCAATATTTCCACCTGATAGCCCTTGAAATGGCCAACAATTTCCTCAACCGCCCGTCGATAAGCCGCCATGAGCGGATCTTTGGAATCCCAAGTCCCTGAGACTTGCTGAGCCACCAGATCTGAATCGCCAAAACACCTGACCCGGCTTAGATTCATCTCTTTAGCCATCCGAAGACATGGAGTAAAGCCTCATACTCAGCTGCATTGTTAGTGCAAGGAAACATCAGCCTCAAAACATAACAAAACTTATCACCTCATGGGGAAGTTCAAATAACTCCAGCCCCCGAGCCTTCCAATTGCATGGATCCATCAAAATGAATAGTCCAATATGTATTATCCGACTTTTCCTCAGGCATCTACAACTTTGTCCAGTCATTGATGAAATCAATAAGGGCCTGAGACTTAATGGTTGTTCGAGGCACATATTTCAAACCGTGGGGTCCAAGTTCAATGGCCCACTTAGCCACCCGGCCTGTAGCTTCTTTGTTCTGAATAACATCCCCCACAGGAGCAGAACTCACCATAGTGATGGGATGACCAAAGAAATAATGCTTCAAATTATGACTAGCCATGAATACCCCATAAACCAGCTTCTGCCAATGTGGATACCTCTATTTAGACTCAATTAATACCTCACTGACATAATAAACCAGCATTTGAACTGGATATTCCTTGCCTGACTCCTTCCTCTCCAAAACAATTGCCACACTGACGGCTCTGCTGTTAGCAGCCACATGTAAAAGCAAGGGCTCCTTATCGATAGGAGCTACAAGAACCGGCGGCTCAGCCAACAGTTTCTTAAGCGCCTTAAACGCCTCATTGGCAGCATCACTCCAGACAAAGTGATATGTCTTCTTCATCATCTGGTAAAGAGGAATAGCCTTTTCACCCAGGTGGCTTATAAACCAGCTTAAGGCCGCAATATGACCTGCCAAATGTTGAACATCATTAATACACGCCGGCTTAGCCAAGGAAGTGATAGCCTTGATCTTCTCCGGGTTAGCTTAAATACCCCTTTCAGAGACTAGAAACCCAGGAGCTTACCCGCTGGCACACCAAAAACACATTTATCCGAGTTAAGCATCATCTTGTAAACCCAAAGATTGTCAAAGGTCTCCTTCAGATCATCTATCAAGGTCTCCTTCTTCCTGGATTTCACAATGATATCATCAACATAAGCATGAACATTGCGTCCAATCTGGCTGGCTGTGGAGACAATTCTGAACACAACGCTGATAAGTCGCCTGAGCACTCTTGAGCCCAAAAGGCATAGACACGTAGCAGAACGCTCCAAAGGGAGTGATGAAGGATGTCTTCTCCTGGTCCTTAACTGCCATCTTGATATGATGATAACCAGAATAAGCATCTAAAAAACTCAAATGCTCACGACCCTTCATAGCATCAATGATATGATAAATACGAGGGAGAGCAAAAGGATCAGCCGGACAAGCCTTGATAAGGTCCGTGTAATCCACGCACATACGCCAAGTGTCGTTCTTCTTAAGCACCAGCACCGGGTTAGCCAACCATTAATGATGAAAAACTTCAACAATAAACCCAGCCGCCAAGAGCCAGGCCACTTCTTCACCAATGGCCTTGCGCCTTTCTTCATTAAAGCGACGAAGGAACTGCTTGACCGGCTTAAACTTCGGATCAATATTAAGAGTGTGCTCAGCGAGTTCCCTCGGTACACCTGGCATGTCAGAAGGCTTCCATGCAAAGATGTCCCAGTTCTCACTAATGAACTCGATGAGCGCGCTTTCCTATTTCAGATCCATGTTGGCACTGATGATGAACTGCTTGGATGAATCGCCAGGAATGAAGTCAACCGGTTTAGTATCATCTGCCGACTTAAACTTCAACATCGGGTCTGGCTCTGTGGTTGGTTTCTTTAAGGGGGTCATATCTGTCGGGTCAACATTATCTTTATACAACTTCAGCTCCTCTGTTGCACAAGCTGACTCAGCATAGGCAGCATTGCCCTCCTCACACTCCAAAGCTATCTTTCTGTTTCCATGCACCATGATGGTACCCTTATAACTCGGCATCTTAAGCTGCAGATAAACATAACAAGGTTGTGCCATAAATTTGGCATAAACCAGCCGCCCAAACAAGGCGTGTTAAGGGATCTTGATCTTGACCACTTTAAAAGTCAATTTTTCAGCCCTGTAATCATACTCATTACCGAAAACTACCTCCAAGGTTATCTTGCCAACTGGATATGCCAACTTACCGGGCACCATCCCATGGAAAACTGCGGAGGATTGCTTAAGATTTTTGTCAGTCAAATTCATATGGCGAAAAGTATCATAATAGAGGATATTGATGTTGCTACCTCCATCCATGAGCGCTTTAGTGTACTTGTATTCTCCAACCTGAGGTGTGCCACCACCAAAGCCAGCTGACCCGGATTATCAACCCGGGGCGGGTGATCTTCATGGCTCCATACAATGGGCTCTCTGACCATCGTAAGTATCGGGGAACCGCCGGCTCAACTGTGTTCACCGCCCATTTGTGAATCTTCTGATCTCATTTGCATGAACTCGTGGTAAACACATGATATTGACCACTAGTCAGCTGTTTCGGATGACTTTGATAACCATACTACTGCTGCTGATTACCCTGATTAGATTGTTGGTTAAAACCGCCTTGATTGCCTTGACCCTGAAATCCAGAGTTCGAGCCGCCACCTCCAAAGCCGGGTCCATGAGAGCCAGATCCTGATCCTCCATGCGGGCCCTGGTTACCCTGCTAAAAACCGGAATTTCTATACTCCCTCATGATGAAGCAATCTTTCCAGAGATGAGTGTCCGGCTTATCTTGAGTACCATGCTTTAGGCAAGGTTGATTCATCATCGCCTCAAGGTTGAATTTTGGCCCACCAAACCGGGGTGCTGACGACTTTCCCTTATGCTTACCATTATTACTCTATGCATTGCTATTATCCACAAAATCTGAACCGTCGTCAGCTTGCTTGCGCTTACCATTATTACCTTGACCCATCGTATTATGATGTTGTCCCTTTGCATTGCCATTCTTCTTCCCCCTGCCAGCCTTTTCATCATCGGACTCAGGGTCCTTGGTGCTATCAGAATCAACATATTTGACAAGAGCCGCCATGAGCTCCCTCGTATCATTGCAATGGCGCTTAAGCCGCCCCAGCTTCTATTTGAGGGGAAGGAAATGACAATTTTTCTCCAAAATCAGGACAGCTGAGCCGGCATTGATGCTGTCTGATGAGTGGATAATGTCCGAGATTCGGCGTACCCAATGAGCAGTTGATTCACCCTCACTATGGACACAAGTGGTTAAATCAAGAATCGACATGGGCTGTTTGCACGTATCCTTGAAATTCTGAATAAAACGCGCCTTCAATTCATCCCATGATCTGACAGAGTTAGGGGGCACTCCCTTCAACTAGGTATGAGCGGGCCCATCCAGCATCATGGTAAAATACTTAGCGCATGCAGCGTCATTGACATCCAACATCTCCATGGCCATCTCATAGCTCTCAATCCAAGCCTCTGGGGGTTAATCCACGGTATAATTGGGTACCTTCTGAGGGCCCTTGAAGTCTTTGGGTAACTGCTTGTTGCATAGAGCCGGTACTAAGCATGGCACACCCACCGTCCTGGAAGTCACCCCGGCTTCTATGGACGTCAAAGGGTGCAACTGAGCTGCTGAGCCGCCAACTGAGCTGCCAGCTCTGCCTCATGGCGAGCCCGTGCTTGATCTACCAACAACTGAGCATGGTTATCAGCCCGTGGCGGGTCATGCCCACGGAGCTGATTATGATACCGCTCACTGATTGAAACCGCCGGCGACTCCATGTGCTGACTATAGCTTCGACTCGGACGCGGAGTTGAGTGGATCCGATCACGGCTGTAGGAGTAATCCAACTGCTGAGCCACCATCGTCTGAAGAAGTTCTATCGCCTTCCCAGCCGCGATAGCTTCAGGACTCTCACATGTGACCGGAAGAGCTGCTAATCGTGATGTCGCGGCGGTCATGTTGTCCAATGGGTTAGAGAAGTGACCCAGAGGTGTTAAGACTCACTGAGGCGGGGTTAAATTGACTCGAGTCAGATCCGCCACATGGGGTAGAGCCGCCGCTCCGGTCCTAGGCGCTTCAGGGCCCCGGTCATGCCGGGCAGGTTACTTGGTCCTGCCCCAGGCATATTGAAGAGATTTCTCACATCGAACTCATGAGGAAGACGACTCTGGTACCTCCTGTTAAAGACAGTGTTTGATGCATTCTGATCCAGGCTTAATCGAAAGTTTTATGATTGAATCCGTTGCGATTCCACCTCCAAGGCGGCTCGCTCTGTTGCCATCCTGGCATTTTCAATGTTAAGGTCCTCCTTAGCTTGAGCTATCTCATCACGCAACTTTGCAACGTCCATGTAATGTTGTGCTTGATTCATCGGGGTTACCTCCACCATCAGCAACATTGCCAAGACCTCCAAAAGTTCAGAAAAAACTTGAGTCAGTGGGCGCATAGGGCCTCCTGCCCCGGTTGCCGTAGCGGCTGCTGAACCAGAAAACATTGCTGCCGCGGTTGAGGAATTCTGCACCGGTTGCGTGTCGGCCATGAAGATCGCAACCCGGTTTGGTGGCTCACAGGGGTCTGAAATACTGTCGCCATCGGAACAGCCCCCAAGCCTATAATCTTCCAATTGATACATGGAATTGGTCTCGCCAGTTGAGGACTCATCGCTAGAGTAGACGACCGTCTCTCCGCCGGACACAGATCCTCCCTCAAGATCCACCCCTTGAGTAAAGCCGACAAAAGCACGCTTCAGGGCGGCTTGAACCTTGGCTGGTCGCGCGCGCTGAGTCGTCTCGATAATGTCGGTGCAGGTGTCTGGCTCAGGCCCCGACTTGCCGATCTTGCCGATGAAGACGTGGATTCCGCTGAAGGGGACCCGGTACCCGTATTCAATTGAATCAGCCTCGGGACCCCATCCTGCATCATCGATGTAGATTTTGCCGTGGCAACTCTTGGTCATCCGGCCCACGGCATATCCCTTGATTCCTGAGAAACTGCCCTTCAAGAACTCCAAACCACCATGCTCTGGCCCCACGGTGGGCACCAACTATTGTGGATTTAACACGGTAGATGCCCAAATAAAAGGACTTAGGTGTGGAGCCATCCCTAGGTTAGCTTAAAGGGGTTGAACGGGACAAAGGACATGGAGAGTTTACCAAGGTTCGGCCCCTCTCAACTAGGTAAAAGCCTACTCCTGCTTTCGGTCGTATTGCTTGTGTTTTGATTACCAGGGAGCGAATATGCTTGACCTAGTACTCGATCGATTGTTTTCCACTGTTAACCCGTCGTTGGGTCACCCCTTTATATATAGGTTGATGCCTGGTGGCTTACAGAGTCCCAGCCAGCTCACATAAGCGTGACTGCCTCGGTTTCTAAATAAACTTGACTTACAATACAAGTTAAACATATGGCGGTTCATCTTTCTGGGCCTTGAGTCGCCTCCAGGCCTTGGACCTTCAACCAGCTTGATTCACGAACCGCCAGCTTCATGCTTAAGTCGCCAATGGCATGACCCGACCCCTCCTTGGCGGGTCATACCTAGGAGTTATATCCCCAACACGGGCACCTCCCCAAAGCTTGGAAATTTCCAAGGGGAGGCCCCATACCCATGTATTTATGTATCTTTCTTCGGAGGTGGCCATGATGGAGTTGTTGATGATGTAGGCTTGTCATCCATCTTCCAAGGCATAGGATCACCATCATAGAAATATGAACGAGTCTCTGGGATCCTCAAATTTGCAGCCAAACTCATCCTCTTAAATATGTATTCATACTCACAGTTTTGGTTTTGCAGGTCATAGATCTAGGCTTGGAGATGCTCGATTTTCTCATGAAGCTTGAAGATGGCCTCCCCAATGTTCTTGGCATACAACTTATGATTGTTGGTGAACTCCGCGATCATCATGTGATTAGCATTGAGTCCATGTTCCACCATCCCTTGGCACTTGAAAACTTGTTGCTCCATTGCTTAGAATCTTATTTCCACGCTTTCGGTCTTCTTCGGCCCCTCACGGATGTGGAGCACCCCCTCACGCATCTCAATGGTTTGAGGGTGTTGCAGCACCTCTGCAAGGTAAGGGTTGATGACCTTCTTGAAAAACTTGTCCTTGGGGGCGCTTGGAGACGTCATAGTGATTTAGATCTCTCAGAAAAATAGCTCGAAGCAAAAAACAGAGGATTCTGTCATGATATGGTGGTCAAAACCTTCAGGAGATTATATAATGAATTTTTACCGACCAAAAGAAATATTGTGCAAGAAAACGGAGTCTGAAGGGCACGCCCTCCACCCTTGTGGTCACCTCGTGTTTCTTTTGGACTACTTTTAATTTTCCTAATTTTTAAATATTCCAAAACGGAGAAAAAATGCTATTAGAACATTTTTGGAGTCAGTTTACTTACCGTACCACATACCTATTCCTTTTCGGAGTCTGAAACATTCTGGAAATTGACCCTTATGTACTGCTCCAGTGTTACGGTGTCAATTATATTGGTCTCAACATTTATGACATTACCTGAGATATAATGTTTCATTCTTTGACCGTTTACTACCTTAAGATTTGTGCCTTCGGCATTGTTGATTTTGATGGCACCGAAACGATAGACCTCCTCGATAATTGAAGGACCTTCCTATTTAGAGAGAAGTTTTCCTGCAAAAAATCTTAATTGAGAGTTGTATAGCAAAACCTGATCACCTACATTAAACTCACTCTTTTCTATCCTCTTGTCATCCCATCTTTTAACTTTTCTTTAAACAACTTGGCATTCTCATAGGCTTGGGTTCTCCATTCATCAAGCAAGCTAATGTAAAATAACCTCTTCTCACCAGCAAGTTGAAATCATAGTTGAGCTCTTTAATAGCCCAATATGCCTTATGTTCTAGTTCAAGAGGTAAGTGACAAGCCTTTCCATAAACCATTTTATACGGAGACATACCCATAGGATTTTTATAAGCAGTTCTATAAGCCCATAATGCATCATCACGTTTGTTGTACCAATTCTTTCTAGATCTATTAACAGTTTGTTGCAAAATCAATTTAATCTCTCTATTACTCAATTCTACTTGACCACTAGACTGAGGATGATATGGAGATGAAATTCTATAGTTAACATCATACTTAGCAAGCATTGCATGAAAAGCATCATGAATAAAATTTGAACCACCATCAGTCATTAAATATCTAGGGACTCCGAACATTGGAAAAATAACTTCTTTAAGCATCTTAATAGAAGTGTTATGATCAGCACTACTAGTTGGAATAGATTCTACCCACTTAGTAACGTAATCAACCGCGACTTGAATATGTGTATACCCATTGGAGGAAGGAAAAGGTCCCATATAATCAAAGCCCCAAACACAAAATGGTTCAATAACAAGTGGATAATTCATAGGCATTTCATGACGTCTACTAATATTACCAATTCTTTGGCATTCATCACAAGACAAGACAAACTTACGAGCATCTTTGAATAGAGTAGGCCAATAAAAACCGGATTGCGATACCTTATTTGATGTTCTATCTCCAGCGTGGTGTCCTCTGTAAGCTTCGGAGTGACACTTGCGTAGGATATGTTCCTGTTCATGATTAGGTACAAAATATCTAATAACACCACCTACTCCATCTTTATAAAGGTGTGGGTCATCCCAAAAATAATGTCTTAAATCATAGATTTTTTTTCTTTTGCTGGTATGTGAAACTAGGTGGTATAAATTTAGCAACAATGTAATTAGCATAATCAACATACCATGGAGTAGTATGAGAAGCATTTATGACAACTAATTGTTCATCAGGAAAGCTATCATCAATAGGCAGTGGGTCATCAAGAACATTTTCTAACCTAGATAGGTTGTCTGCAATGGGGTTCTTAGCTCCCTTTCTATCCATAATATGCAAATCAAATTCTTGTAACAAGAGAACCCGCCTAATAAGTCTAGGTTTAGCATCTTTCTTTTCCATAAGATATTTAATAGCAGCATGATCAGTGTGAACAGTTACTTTGGAATCAACAATATAAGATTTGAACTTATCACAAGAAAATACAACTGCTAAAAATTCTTTTTGGTAGTAGCACAATTTCTCTAGGCACTGTCTAGAGTTTTACTAGCATAATGGATAACATTCAATTTCTTATCAACTCTTTGTCCAAGAACAGCACCAACACTAATCACTAGCATCACACATAATTTCAAAGGGTAAATTCCAATCAGGTGGCTGAACAATAGGTGCAGAAATACAGGCCTTCTTAAGTGTTCCAAATGCTTCTACACAATCATCATCAAAAACAAGAGGAACATCATTTTTCAAGAGATTAATGAGAGGCCTAGAAATTTCAGAGAAGTCTTAAATAAACCTCCTATAGAAACCGGCATGACCAAGGAAACATCTTATACCTTTGATATCTTTAGGACACGCCATCTTTTCAATAGCATCTACTTTAGCTTTATCAACTTCAATACCTCTTTCAAAAAATTTATGCCCCAAGACAATACCTTCATTAACCATAAAGTGACACTTCTCCCAATTCAAGACAAGATTAGTTTCTTCGCATCTCTGCAAAACTCAATCAAGGTTGCTTAAGCAATCATCAAAAGAAGTTCTGTAAACGGAAAAATCATCCATGAAAACCTCAACAATCTTTTCACAAAAGTCAGAGAATATAGCAAGCATACATCTTTGAAAGGTAGCAGGTGCATTGCACAAACCAAAAGGCATACATCTATAATCAAAATTACCGAAAGGGCAAGTAAAAGTAGTCTTTTCCTGATCATCTTTCGACACGGGTATTTGAGAGAAACTAGAATAACCATCTAGGAAGAAAAAATGTGTATGTTTGGATAGTATTTCTAGCATTTTATCAATAAAAGGTAGAGGGTAATGATCTTTTCTAGTAGCTTATTTAATTTGCGAAAATCAATGACCATTCTATAACATGTAACAATTCTTTGGTGGATCAATTCGTTCTTATCATTAGGAACAACAGTAATACCTCCCTTCTTAGGGGCACAGTGAACAGGACTTACCTCCAGAAGCTTTAGCATTTCATTTCTTACCTCTTCTTTCATCTTAGGATTTAATCGTCGCTGATGATCAACAACTGGTTTAGCATCTTTCTCCAATTTTATTTTGTGCTGACATAGAGTGGGACTAATGCCCCTAAGATCATCAAGAGTATATCGAATAGCGGCACGGTGCTTCTTCAGAGTTTTCAATAATTTCTTTTCTTCGTGCTCTGGAAGGTTAGCACTAATAATAACAGGATATATCTTCTTTTCATTGAGATAAGCATATTTAAGAGTATCGGGTAATTGTTTAAGCTCAAACACGGGATCACCCTTGGGTTGAGGAGGATCCCCAAGGATTTCAACAGGAAAATTGTGTTTCAAAGTAGGCCCTGGATTAAAGAATATTTCATCTATTTCCCTTCTTTCATTAATAAACATATCCTTTTCATGGTCTAGAAAATATTGTTCTAAAGGATCATTAGGAGGCACGGCGATAGAAGCAAGACCAATAATTTCATCCTTACTAGGCAATTATTTATCATGGGGTTGTCTACGAAATTTAGAAAAATAAAAATCATGGGACATATCCCCTAAACCAACAGTAACAATATCCTTTTCACAGTCTATCTTAGCCTTAACAGTATTCAAGAAGGGTCTACCAAATATAATGGGACAAAAGTCATCTTGTGGGGAACCAAGAACAAGAAAATCAGTATGGTATTTTATTTTCCCACACAGCACTTCAACATCTCTAACAATCCCAACTGATGATATAGTATCTCTATTGGCAAGCTTAATAGTAAGATCAATATCTTCTATCTCAGCAGGTGCAATATCATTCATAATTTTGTCATATAAGGTATAAGGTATTGCGCTCACACTAGCACCCACATCACACAAGCCATGATAGCAATGATCTCCTATTTTAACATAAACAACAGGCATGCCAACAACATGTCTATGTTTATCTTTAGTATCGGGTTTAGCAATTCTAGCAGCTTCATCACAGAAATAAGTAACATGCCCATCAATATTATCGACCAAGAGATCTTTAACCATAGCAATACCAGGTTCAGCTTCAATTTGTTCATGGGGTGTAGGTGTTCTAGTATAACTCTTACGAACCATAGTTGAAGCTTTAGCATGATCTTCTATTCTAACCGGGAAAGGTGATTTCTCAATATAAGCAGTAGGAACAATAGGATCAACATTATAAGTAATAGTTTCTTCTTCAACTTTAATAGGTTCTACTACTTTCACTTCAATGGGAGGATGATATTTAAACCACTTCGCCTTAGGGAGGTCAACATGAGTAGCAAATGATTCACAGAAATAAGCTACTATCTCAGAGTCAAGTCCATATTTAGTGCTAAAATCACGAAAAGCATCAGTATCCATAAAAGATTTAACATAATCAAACTAAGGTTTACACCTGACTCCTTACCTTCCTCAAGTTACCTATCTTCAGAGTTGCGTTTAATTCTTTCAAATAAATCCCATTTGAATTCAATAGTCTTCATCATAAAAGAATCAGTACAAGAAGTACGAGCCTGGATCAATCATTATGAGAAGGCCGAGCATAATTTTTTTGGATAATAATTTATCTTGAGAGATTGGGGCATGAATATAACATTGACTTAAGCCTCCCCCAAGCTTGAGTGATACTTTCTCCTTCACAAGGCCAAAAATTATATATGTAATTCCGATCACGATGAACAAGATGCCTAGGATAAAACTTCTGATGAAAATCCAATTTCAGTCGGTTGTAGTTCCATGATCCAATATCATCATATATCCTATACCATGTCAATGCCTTTCCCTTCAAAGATAAAGGCAATGCCTTCTTCTTGACAACATCTTCGGGCATACCTGCAAGCTTAAATAATCCACATACTTCGTCCACATAGATTAGGTGCATATCAAGATGTAATGTTCCATCTCCTGCATAAGGATTAGCTAGCAGTTTCTCTATCATATCCGAAGGAATTTCAGAATAAATATTTTCAGTAGGTGCAGTGGGCTGAGGAGCAACTCTTTGCTCTTCCGATCAAGGTCAAGATACCCCTAACCAGCCCCTCAAAGGATTATTTTCCATAGTAACAAGTGACAGTAAATTTCAGCACACTATATAAATGTTTCCTTACCAAAGGCGCTTCACTCCCCGAAAACAGTGCCAGAAAAGAATCTTGATGACCCACAAGTATAGGGGATCTATCATAGTCCTTCTGATAAGTAAGAGTGTCGAACCCAACAAGGAGCAGAAGGAAATGACAAGCGGTTTTCAGCAAGGTATTCTTTGCAAGCACTAAAATTGTCGATAACAGATAGTTGTGTGGTAAGATAATTCATAACGGGTAACAAGTAATAAAAGTAAACAAGGTGCAGCAAGGTGGCCCAATCCTTTTTGTAGCAAAGGACAAGCCTGGACAAACTCTTATATAAAGCAAAGTGCTCCCAAGGACACATGGGAATTATTGTCAAGCTAGTTTTCATCATGCTCATATGATTCGCGTTCATTACTTTGATAGTTTGATATGTGGGTGGACCAGTGCTTGGGTGCTACCCTTCCTTGGACATGCCTCCCACTTATAATTAACCCCTCTCGCAAGCATCCACAACTACGAAAGAAGAATTAAGGTAAACTGTCGGATTTCGGGTTCCGGCAGACCCTCAAGGTTCGAACTCTGGGGTGCGCGCGGAGATCACACCTCCTACCTACTCATGTCTCGTCGCCTCGCAAAGGATCTAAACTACACGAAGAACAACACAAGGGACACGAGTTTTATACTAGTTTGGGCCACCATTGTGGTGTAATACCCTACTCTAGTTTGTGGTGTGGTGGATTGCCTCAGGGGCTGATGATGAACAATACAAAGGAAGAACTGCCTCGCGAGGGGAGGAGTTCTTGTGGAGGTGATGCCTCTTGGGAAGGATTGAATCCGGATCCCTTTCTACTATGGTGGCTAGCCCTATTTATAGAGCGAGGCCCTCGTCCTCTTCCCAAATATTGAGCGGGAAGGGCGCCAACAATTGGCCATTTTGAAGGGGAACATCTAGTACAGTTATCCTGACTAAAGTTGGTCCTCGCATGTCAAAGACTCTGACGAAACGCCGGCTTGGGCTCCAAGATGACCTCCATCCTGCCGTTCTGCTGGTCTTGGTCTTGTTGCACCGAAATGGTTGCCTTTTCTTGATACCCTTGCCTGCGTTTGCCCCCTTTGCACCAAAGAGGAAACAAGGACTCTGTACAGGCCGGCGCCCGCCTGGCGCCCGCCTGGCTTCGGTCGTCATGGCTTGCGTCACGGGCACCTCGTGAGGTACCCTGCCTTGATATCTCCGCCTCCTTGCGAGCTAGCCTGACGAGGCCGTGCCTGAGGAAGCTTCATGTCGTCCGCCCCGCGAGGCTTGGCCCCTCGCGAGGGTCTTGAGCTTGTGTTGATGAAGATGGGTCGTACTGGGCCACTCCTTGAGCCACGCCGCAGGCCACAGGCAGGCAAGTCTGGGTACCCCCGTTCCCAGAACGCCGATAGTAGCCCCCGGGCCCAACGCGCGCCCGGACTTGGCTTAGCAGAGAAGCGAAGGGGCAAGTGCGAAGCGCCGCGGGCCCCAACAGCCTATGGCCTTGGGTGCCGTGTGGCGGTTGATTGGACATGGGCATCCGTGCTTCCCCACGACGCCTCGGCAACCGCACGAATTGACAAGTACCTACATGCAAAACGGGTCATGATTACCTGTGATCGTGGAGGCCGGCGGTTGGCCTCCCCCGGCTATATGTACGGAACGGTGCGAGCCCTTCCAGTCCATCTTTTCTTGCTACTCTCCTTCTTCTTCTTCATCGCCCTTGCTCCACCTTACGCCAATGGCACCCATCCGCCGGTTTTCTGCCGAAGAGAAAGGGAAGGCCCCCCGAGAGGGTCCTATCCCGCTTCCACCGAAGAAGCGGCTCGCTTCCTGGCGCGGAGAAGGGGGTGCTTGGCAGGAGGTGTCGAGGCCATGGTTCGAGCGGCTGCCGCCTGGATTCCCTTTGCCCATGTACGCCCGGATTGAGTGCCCTTAAGACGCAGGTGCCGAGCGTCACCGCCAGAGGCGCCGTCGCCGCCGGCGGATTACGGCGGTGCGCGTCATTCTTCCCGGGGTTCATGCCGAGGGCTCCTCTCGCGAGCTTGTGCTTCACGCCGCCATGCCTCCTCGATCTTGGATTCGCCTTCCTCCCTCCTTCGCCTTCGAGATTCTGCCAAGGGGGCCTCTTAAGCTCTGGCTGCAGCACGCCGACTGCAGTACTCCTGCGACCGAAGCGGATGTCGAGGTCGTTGCTCCGGGCAAGGTCTTCATGACCCGGGGATGGGGCGAGATCGCCCGGGTCTGCCGATCGGAGGGGGCCCTCGTGATCCATCTGGATTATGACGGCGCCTCCCTGATGCTCTTCAAGGTCTTCGACGAAGATGGACGCCGGCTGGAGTGCTGTCCGAGAGGCAGCGGCCGAAGTTCTGGAGCGGCGAGGACCAGGCCTGCCGCCCGCTCTTCCAGCAGCTCCCCTGATGGCAACGGGCGCACCGGAGGGTCCAACGACTCTTCCGGGCTCCACCTGACCCCGGCGACGAGCGACGATAGCTACGAGCCTCCGAGCTCGCGCCGTGCCCGGAGCAGGGCCGGCGTGTCCGGCGGTCGACGCGGCTGATCTGGATGAGGTTGGCGTCGGCCTTGCGCGGCCCACTATTGATGATGGCGTCCGTCGTCATGGTCCCTGTAGTTAGGCCTGCTTAGGATTCGTGGCTGTTGTTCCTGTGAGGAGCCAAGAACACACCCCATGAGGGCTTGTAAGGTGCCTATAGTTTCTTTTCCTAATATGATCCATATCGTGAAGCGGTGTGAGATGATTGTCCCGTCTTAGCTTAGTTCTTCCTTTCGAACCTCGCGAGGACTTGATGCTCTGCGCCAACAGGTCCTGGTCCCAAGGCAAGCTTCAGCCGTCGCTGGTATGCCAGGTCGCGATGCCGTGGTCAAGGCCAGGAGGTGAGCGGCCCGAGGTCCAGTAAGAGCCCCTGAGTCGCAATGCTTAGGAGGTCCCCTTTAGCGCTCAAGCAACCATCGTTCGGTGAGAAAGGAGTGCAACGTTGCCAAAATAGGACTGCATTAAGTGCGAGGTTGGTGCTGCGATAGCTAGTATCTCCGGAGGATGACTTATCTCGAGAGTGTGATACCACTCCTTGGCGCGGTGCCAGGCCCGCGCGTCGGCAGCTGAGGAGTTGCCTGGCAAGGTCTTCGCGAGCCTCATCCCTCTTGCCTTCACTCCCCTTCATGCTCTACGTCCTCGGGTCCCGGCCCTCGAGCGAGCTCAGCCGTTGCTGGTATGCCAGGTCGCGATGCCGTGGACAAGGCCAGGAGGTGAGGGCTGGAGAGCCAGTAAGATCCCATGAGTCACGATGCTCAGGCGCCCCCCCTTTAACATGCAAGCGGTTCGCGCGGACAAGAGGGAAGGAGACGCTACGAAGGCCTCGCCCAACACTACTCCTTAAAGAGATCCTACGAGCTCATCACAAGGAAAATGAGAGGTTGTCGTTACAATTGCCAGCCAGCTACTGGTTGCTCTGGAGGGGTGACGAGGGCACTGAGGGCCTGGTGAGGTGGCGCATTGCGGGGTTGCCACGGCCAGAGCTCATCCCCCATGTTTGTCGATGTTGCAGGGACGGACCCATGCTCAAGCGACGTGCTGTCAAGGAGCAGCTCCATAAGTTGGTGTCAATCGAGCGGGCGATTAAGTCAAGCACGTTAGTCATGGAGGAGCAAATCCGCTTAGATAGACGCAGAAAAAGGCAAACACCATTGGGTCGGGCCCGTGCGGCTTGGGGATAATGCAGCCCGAGGGGCACCCCCAACAAGGTAAGCTAAAAACATGGACAAAAGGGGTACATGTCGCAGGGACGGACCCACGCAACCTGGGAATGATGAAGCCCTGGGGGCGCTCCCAGCTGAAAATGGAACTCGAAGGATGTCACTTGATGATGTTGGGGATAAAGGGATGCTGAAGTAGCGAAAGATGTACGCTGCGGAAGTCGATCTTCATGAGCCCCCAGGCCCAGGGGCCTCGGGAGGCTCCGGAGGCGCTGGCGGCTCCTCGAGGACCATCTCCATCTCCGCCAGGACTGCGAAATGTCTGACCTCTCGAGCCTCCAGAATGCTCCTCATCAGGCGCTGACGCGTAGCAGCAGCGTTCGGTAGGCCGAAAGGTATGCGAACATAGTTGTGGGATGGACCTTCGCAGCGTCCCACGCGCGAGGGCCAGAAGCGCTCCTGAGATGTAGCTCGGTTGAGTCCTGGTACGTCGATGCAGACGCGCAGCCCACCATCCTCGCCCGGATGGGGAGCTACAGCGGGTAAGCGGCAGCTGCCACTCATGACTCTTGACTCCGGCAGCTCCTGAATGGTCTCGCTGATGAACTCCTAAGGGTTTGGCCCTCCTTGCCTTGCTCCTTCCTGAGGGAAACGTGCTTTGAAACACGCCTCCAAGTGGTGCCCGAGCGCCTCCCTCGTGATCTTGGCAAAGTCAATGGCCCTCCAGGAGAGAGCCCCCTAGCCTTGCCCGAGGAGGGCGCCGGGTGCGCCTTCCTATGCGACAGAAGGAGGCGCCCCTTGCGCGGGTGCGGATCCTGAGGTGCCTGCCTCTTGAGGGTTCGGACCAGGCGATGTCTTCTTCTTCTTAGGGACTGCCTCGGGAAACCTTCCGCTCTTGTGATATGGGTCTTCGATTGATGCAGCCTGAAAAGCACGCTCAAGGGAACACACAGCATCCCTCTCCCCACAAGGCACCGTGATGACTCCACCGCTTCCTGGCATCTTGAGGACATTGTAGCCGTGATGAGTCACTGCCATGAACTTGGCCAGGACTGGGTACCCGAGGATGGCATTGTACGGTAGGCGGATGCGGGCGACGTTAAAGTCAATGAGCTCGGTGCGGTAGTTGTCGCGCTTCCCGAAGGTAACAGGAAGGCGGACCTGCCCTATCGGAACAGTGGAACCATCAATGACTCCTGAAAAGGCTTGGTTGGCTGAAGCTGATTGTATGGCACTTGGAGATTGTCGAACGTTTCGACGGACAGGATGTTGAGTCCTGCTCCGCCATCGATGAGGGTTCTGGTGACCTGCACATTGTTGATGATCGGGGAGCAAAGCATCGGGAGGACTCCGGCTGTGGCTGCGCACTTGAGCTAATCCGCTGAGCTGAACGTGATGGTGCACGCTGACCACCTAAGAGGGCGTGTGGCCTCAAGCTTGGGGAGGACTGCATTCACTTCACGAGCAAACTGCTTGAAGATGCGCTGAGAGGCCGGGGCCTGAGCGCCGCCCAAGATACAAGCGATTGCGCGTAGCTCCTGGAAGCCCCTAGCCCCTTCGTCCTGATGATGGTCTTCATTCCTCATTGGCTGAGGTGGCAGAGGAGGGAGGCATGCGTTGCCTTGCGGGCGATCCTCGCGAGGCTGATCCCTCCATCCTCCCTCGTGAGGCTGGTCCTGCCAGCGGTCCTCGCGAGGTCGGTCACGCCACACTTGGCGAGGGCCACGGTCTTCCCATCGTCCTCCACCTCTTCCTCCTCCTCGGCCATAGCCCCGGTCGTTGCGCTCGGGGTTTTGGCCGGCACACACATCCCGCACAGCCCTGAGCTCTTGGCATTCGTTGGTGTTGTGGGTGTGGAGGTCATGGTACACGCAGTATCGGCTGCCCTTGGATGACTTAGGTTGATCCCTGCCTCGCTTGGTGTCTGGCTCCGCCACAAGCACGGCAGCCCCCTTGCGCTTCACGTCCTTGACCTTGGACTTCTTCTCTTCTGGGTCGGCAGCCGGAAGCTCGAGGAGGGAAAGGCGCCCTTCCTCAGCCCTGGCGCACTTGGTCGCCAAATTGAACAGCTCCAGGGATGTGCACAGGTCTTCGTGGATTGCTAGCTCCTCTTTCATCTTGATGTCACGCACGCCGTCGTAGAAGGCTGAGATGATGGCCTCCTCAGTCACCCTGGGGATCTTAAGGCGAGCGTTGTTGAAGCGTTGGATGAACTTTTGCAGGGTCTCTCCTGGCTACTACTTGATGCAGCGCAGATCGCTCATGGCCGGGGGCCGGTCGCGAGTGCCTTGGAAGTTGGCGATGAAGCGGGTGCGCATCTCGTCCCAGGAGGAAATCGTGCCAGGAGCCAGGTTCAGGAGCCAGGTGCGGGCACCGTCTTTGAGCACCATGGGAAACCAGTTCGCCATGACGGCTACGATGCCAGCTCGTAGAGCTGGAGGAACTTCGCAGGATCAACCGTGGCGTCGTAACGCGGGGGCAGATCTGGCTTGAACTTGCCCGGCCAGGCCACGCCGCGAAGCTCGGCGGTGAAGGCACGGCAGCCTGCAGTGGCCACGGGAGGCCTTTGGTGACGAAGAGCTTGATCTTGGAGGTCTCCGCGTGCTGCCGCTAGGAGCAGCGCGGGGTCTTGGTGCGCTGGAGCAGGAGCACGATCATATCGCGCCGATGCCGGGAGCACGCGGGCAGCTTCTTGGGGACGAGGGATCTCTTGCCAGCTCTTCTCTTGTTGCGCTTGCGCCGGACGGAGCGGGTCCCGTCCAGGGGCCACGCGCCTTGGGGCTAGGGCGCCTTCTTGAGGGGGAGGCGGCTGAGGCGCCCCCGGAGCTTCGTTGCCCGCGCAGGGCAGGGCAGGGTGCAGCGAGAGGGATGGTGCAGGGGAGCCCCCAGCGGCACTGACAAGCTTGGTGATGCGGGCGAGCCACTCGTCGTAGAGGTCATCGACGGGACGGTAGTGCAGGAGCTCCCATGCCAGGAGCAGCGCGGCATGCGCGTCCACAGGAGCACGACGGGCTTGGGACAAGGAACCAGCTGGAGTCAGCGACGGGGTGGCGGTGCGGCCTTCTCGCCGCACCGAAGGATGCAGGGACGACGCCTGCTGCTCGTTCCCCGCCGGGCCGGTGGCGGCGTTGACGGCAGGCGACGGGAAACGGCGGGGGCATCCGCCGACGGGAGCCATCCGGGCGACGCGGGTGGCGAGAGCGGCCCGGCGCTCGGCATGGGCTCGACGAGCGTCGGACATGGATGCGACGGACGGCGAAACACAAGGCGGCGGAAGGCGGATTCTGGCACACCCCTACCTGGCGCGCCAAATGTTAGATTTCGAGTTC
This sequence comes from Triticum dicoccoides, assembly GCF_002162155.2. Classification (NCBI taxonomy): domain Eukaryota; kingdom Viridiplantae; phylum Streptophyta; class Magnoliopsida; order Poales; family Poaceae; genus Triticum; species Triticum dicoccoides. Next base: position 408,164,580 of record NC_041387.1, read on the forward strand.
CGGCAGACCCTCAAGGTTCGAACTCTAGGGTGCACGCGGAGATCACACCTCCTACCTACTCACGTCTCGTCGCCTCGCAAAGGATCTAAACTACACGAAGAACAACACAAGGGACACGAGGTTTATACTAGTTCGGGCCACCATTGTGGTGTAATACCCTACTCTAGTTTGTGGTGTGGTGGATTGCCCCAGGGGCTGATGATGAACAATACAAAGTAAGAACTGCCTCTCGAGGGGAGGAGTTCTTTCGGAGGTGATGCCTCTTGGGAAGGATTGAATCCAGATCCCTTTCTACTGTGGTGGCTAGCCCTATTTATAGAGCGAGGCCCTGGTCCTCTTCCCAAATATTGAGCAGGAAGGGCGCCAACAATTGGCCATTTTGAAGGGGAACATCTAGTACACTTATCCTGACTAAAGTTGGTCCTCGCCTGCCAAACACTCTGACGATGACGCCGGCTTGGGCTCCACGATGACCTCCATCCTGCCGTTCTGCTGGTCTTGGTCTTGTTGCACCGAAATGGTTGCCTTTGCTTGATACCCTTGCCTGCGCTTGCCCCCTTTGCACCAAAGAGGAAACAAGGACGCTGTGCAGGCCGGCGCCCGCCTGGCTTCGGTCGTCATGGCTTGCATCACGGACACCTCGTGAGGTACCCTGCCTTGATCTCTCCGCCTCCTCGCGAGCCAGCCTGACGAGGCCGTGCCTAAGGAAGCTTCATGTCGTCCACCCCGCGAGGCTTGGCCCCTCGCGAGGGTCTTGAGCTTGTGTTGATGAAGATGGGTCATACTGGGCCACTCCTTGAGCCACGCAGCAGGCCGCAGGCAGGCAAGTCTAGGTACCCCCGTTCCCAGAACACCGACATAAACCTAAACATAGCATGAAACATATCGATCCAAATCAACCCCTTACGAAGCAACGCATATATTAGGGTTTAAACTTCTGTCACTCTAGCAACCCATCATCTACTTATTACTTCCCAATGCCTTCTCTAGGCCCAAATCATGGTGAAGTGTCATGTAGACGATGTTCACATAACACCACTAGAGGACAGACAACATACATCTCATCAAAATATTGAACGAATGCCAAATTCACATGATTACTTATAACAAGACTTCTCCCATGTCCTCAGGAAAAAATGTAACTACTCACAAAGCATGATCATGTTCATAATTAGAGGAGTATTAATCATAATTAAGATCTGAAAATATAATCTTCCACCGGATAAACCAACTAGTGTCAACTACAAGGAGTAATCAACACTACTAGCAACCCACATGTACCAATCTGAGGTTTTGAGACAAAGATCGGATACAAGAGAGAACTAGGGTTTGAGAGGAGATGGTGTTGCTGAAGATGTTGATGGATATTGAGCCCCTCTCGATGAGAGGATCGATGTTGATAACGATGGCGATGATTTCCCCCTCCCGTAGGATGTTTCCCCGGTAGAACAGCTCCGCCGGAGCCCTAGATTGGTTCTGCCCAGGTTCCGCCTCAAGACGGTGGTGCTTCGTCCCGAAAGCTTCTCCCTTTCTTTTTCCAGGGCAAAAGACACCATATAGCAGAAGATGGGTGTCGCGAGCCTTCCAGGGGGCCCACAAGGTAGGGGCGCACCCAGGGGGTAGGGCACGCCCTCCACCCTTGTGGCTGGTTGGTGGCCCCCCTCTGGTGCTTTCTTCGCTCAATATTTTAACTGATCTCCGTTAAGTTTCAGGACTTTGGGAGTTGTGTAGAATAGGTCTCTAATATTTGCTCCTTTTCAGTCCAGAATTCCAGTTGTCGGCATTCTCCCTCTTCATGTAAACCTTATAAAATAAGAGAGAAAAGGCATAAGTATTGTGATATAACATGTAATAACAGCCCATAATGCAATAAATATCAATATAAAAGCATGATGCAAAATGGACGTATCAATGCAGCACCCTCAAGCTATCCAGATGTGTGATGGGGTGCTCCACATCCGCGATGTGCAAGGCCCCAAGGGGACTGGATCTTTGGAGGCTAGGCTTGAAGCTATGGAGCAGGAAGTCTTCCGGTGCAAGGGGATGGTAGAACGTGGACTCAATGCCAATCACCTCATGATCACGGACTACACCCGTGATCTCAAGGTGGATGGCAAGTACATGAAGGACATCGTCTTCTCCTTCAATGAGCAAATCAACTTCCTCCAGAGCCAGATCTATGACCTTCGAAACCAAGTCTTTGAATATGAGGCAAGGTTTAAAGGTATGAGTTTGGCTACCAGTTGCAGGACCCGAGAGACTCACTCTTCCTCTTATGATGGTGACCCTCTGCCATGGAAACCCGAGGACAAGATTGCCACTACTTCATCACCACCACCTCCTTCTTCATCACCAAAAGAAAATTGAGTATCGGGTATGGGCACTCCCCTTGGCTTTCGCCAAGCTTGGAGGAGGTGCCACGGTGTCATATCACCTCCACTATCTTTTGCCTTTACTTTTCTTAGTTCGATCCATAGTTATCTTTTGCTTTAGATGAATAAAAAGTTTAGTTCGATCCTTTCTTTTGGAGAGTTTGCTTAGTGATCTATCCTTGTAATCGTGTGCGAGATATATATAATAAAGTTTAGTTTGACTTTTGATTCGTTTACTTTCATGTTTCAATAAAAAGAAAGGAAATAAATGAAAAAGATCATATGCTAATCTTATGGTAAGTAATGACATCACATAAGGAAAAGTATAAGTAGAAAATTTTATGGTAGATTGACAAACATAGCATTGGTCAATGATGCAACTCATGAAAGAATTAATAAGGGAAGAGAAGATTCACATGCAAATACACTATCCTGGAGATCTTTTGTGATTTTGAGCACCAATCAAAATATTATATGCCAAAATTGTTGACGTTGGACAAGGAAGACAACGTAATGATTTATGTTTCTTCATATTCACATAGAAGCTATATTGTCATAGGTACTTCAACATGTGGTGTTTGCCCCTATCTTCGCTAGCCAAAAATTCCGCACCAAGTAGAGATACTACTTGTGCATCCAAAACCCCTTAAACCCAAATCTTGTTTTGAGAGTCCACCATACCTACCTATGGATTGAGTAAGATCCTTCAAGTAAGTTGTCGTCGGTGCAATAAGGCAATAAAAATTGCTTCTAAAAGTGTTAGATAATTTAGTGTAAAAGAAAATTGGGCATTGTACGAACGTGTGATGGTGAAGAATAAAATCGACAGACTGCATAATAAAGGTTGCCATCATAAGGGGCAATATAACGTGACGTTATCTTGCACTAAGGGATTGAGCATACAAACAAAAAGTGCATGGCAACTTTTGTTGCCCTCTGCGAAGGGCCTATCTTTTACTTTTATGTATTTACTTTCATGCAAGAGTCAAAGTTCTTCTCTCTATTCCTTTTTATTTTATCTTTTGGCAAGCATCATGTGGTGAGGAAAGATCTAGGCACATATCTCTAGTTGAATATGGGTAGCATGAGCTATTATTTTTTACATCACCCTTGAGGTGAATACGTTGGGAGGCGAAACTATAAGCCCCTATCTTTCTATCTGTCTGGTTGAAACGTTTTGCTCATGTGTACGCGGTGAGTGTTAGCAATCATAGAAGACGATATGATGGTTGAGTATGTGGACTTGCCAAAAAGGGCTCCGATACGTGACCCTTCCTGAAAAGATGATGAATTGTAGTTGTAAAGTTGACTGAGAACATAGTTTGTTGGTTTCCAATAGAGTTTATACTTTGTACTTCGATGTTGTGATGAATTGTTACTTATTCATCAGAAGTCTATGATAAAAGATCTATGATAAAAGATCTACGTTAAAGTTTGTTGTTGTCATAATAAGTTACATGATGCTTATGTCTGTATTTTGTTTTTATCGACACCTCTCTTTCTAAGCATGTGGACATGTTTTTTTGATTTCGGTTTTCGCTTGAGGACAAGCGAGGTCTAAGCTTGGGGGAGTTGATACGTCCATTTTGCATCATGTTTACCTACTGTTATTTACGTTGTTTTATTGCATAATAATGCTTTTTGTAGTAATTCTAATGCCTTTTCTCTCATAATATACAAGGTACACATAAAGGGGGAGAATTCCGGTAGCTGGAAATCTGGACCTGAAAAAGCTACGTCAGGCTACCTATTCTGCAAAACTCCAAATGAGTTGAAACTTCACGAGGATTTTTTTATGGAATAAATGAGAATTATTGGAGCCAATAAGTACCAGAGGGGGCCCACCAGGTGGGCACAACCCACTTGGGCGCGCCAGGGAGCCCAGGCGCGCCTTGGTGGATTGTGCTCCCCTCGGCCCACCTCCGATTCCCCTCTTCTGGTACATAAGTCATTTTGACCTAGAAAAAATAAAGAGAGGACTTTTGGGACAAAGTGTCGCCGTCTCGAGGCGGAACCTGGGCAGGAGCACTTTTTCCCTCCGACGGAGCGATTCCGCCGGGGGAACTTCCCTCCCGAAGGGGAAATCATCGTCATCATCATCACCAACAACTCTCCCATCTTGGGGAGGGCAATCTCCATCAACATCTTCAATAGCACCATCTCCTCTCAAACCCTACTTCATCTCTTGTGTTCAATTTTTGTAACTGAACTATAGATTGGTGCTTGTGGGTGACTAGTAGTGTTCATTACATCTTGTAGTTGATTACTATATGGTTTATTTGGTGGAAGATTATATGTTCAGATCCATTATGTTATTTAATACCCCTCTGATCTTGAGCATGATTATCATTTGTGAGTAGTTACTTTTGTTCTTGAAGTCACGGGAGAAATCATGTTGCAAGTAATCATGTGAACTTGATATGTGTTCGATAGTTTGATGATATGTATGTTGTGATTCCCTTAGTGGTGTCATGTGAACGTCAACTACATGACACTTCACCATATTTGGGCCTAAGGGAATGCATTGTGGAATAGTTATTTGATGATGGGTTGCGAGAGTGACAGAAGCTTAAACCCTAGTTTATGCGCTATTCCGTAAGGGACCCGATTGGATCCAAAAGTTTAATGCTATGGTTAGAATTTATTCTTAATACTTTTCTCGTAGTTGCGGATGCTTGCGAGGGGGTTAATCATAAGTAGGAGTTTTGTTCAAGTAAGAACAACACCTAAGCATCGGTCCACCCGCATACCAAATTATCAAAGTAGCGAACATGAATCGAACCAACATGATGAAAGTGACTAGATGAAATTCTCGTGTACCCTCAAGAACATTTTTCTTATCATAGGAGACCGTTTCGGCATGTCCTTTGCCTCAAAAGGATTGGGATACCTTGCTGCACTTTTGTTACTACTACCATTACTTGCTCATTACAAATTATCGTGCTATCAAACTACTCTGTTACTTACAATTTCAGCACTTGCAGATATTACCTTGCTGAAAACCACTTGTCATTTCCTTCTGCTCCTCGTTGGGTTCGACACTCTTACTTATCGAAAAGGCTACAATTGATCCCATATAATGTGGGTCATTAGTGCCTCCCCACTATATATAGGGGTGGAGGGGGGGTAGTGGATTTCCCTGCAAGCCCCTAGTGTCGTTGTCCAAAGGGGACGAAGGAAATCCCTCCTTTACTTCCCCATCGATCGCTATCCCATTTTTAGGGATCCTGATGTTATCCCTTCGGGATACTATCCTATTCCTTTTAAGGGGGGATCTTGGTGCGCCTAGACCACAGGTGTGGGGTATTGCTCCACTAACCACATCCATGTGGATCCCCCATGCAGGTGGCCCCACTCGAAACCTTCTAGAACCTTCCTGGTACAATACCAAAAAATTCAAACTTTTTCCAGAACCCAAAATATGACTGCCCATATATAAATCTTTACCTCCAAACCATTCTCTAGCTCCTCTTGATGTCCTCGATCCCATCCGGGAGTCCAAACAAACTTTGGACTTCACCATATTACTATCTCATTACTACATTAGTGCTACCGAACGTTAAGCGTGCGACCCTGCGGGTTCGTGAACATGCAGACATCACCGAGACACCTCTCCGGTCAATAATGAATAGCAGGGCCTGGGTGCCCATAGTGATTCCTACATATTCAACAAAGATCTTTATTGGTTTAATCATGATGTCCAGGATTCAGTTAATCCCGTATGCAATGCCCGTTGTCCAGATATGTTACTTGCCCGAGATTGAAACCCAAGATTCATTCATCGGTATCGCCATACCTAGTTCAATCTCGTTACTAGCAAGTCTCTTTACTCATTTTGCAATACAAGATCCCCATGACTAAACCGATTATCCACATGCTTGCAAGCTTCTTGTGATGTTGTATTACCGAGAGGGCCCACAAATATCTCTCTGTCACACGGAGCGACAAATCCCAGTCTCGATCCATGCAACCCAACAAATACCTCCAGAGATACCTGTAGAGCAGCTTTATGATCACCTAGTTATGAAGTGATGTTTGATAGCACACAAAGTATTCCTCTGGTATCCGGGAGTGGCATGATCTCATGGTGTAAGGAACATATGCTTGCTTGACATTACGAAAGCTATGGCCAAGTGAACTTAGTAACACTGTGATCAACGATGTGATCCCGTTACCAAATGACAACTCATGTCTATGGTTAGGAAACCTTAACCATCTTTGATCAACGAGCTAGTCTAGTAGAGGCTTACTAGGAACACTATGTTGTTTATATATCTACACATGTATTTAAGTTTCCGTACAATACAATTCTAGCATAAATAATAAACATTTATCATGAACAAGAAAATATTATAATAACCAATTTATTATTGCCTCTAGGGCATATTTCCAACAGAACGGTGTTGGGTCGAAAGGGAAGGTGGACATGGTGGAGGAGACCGAGATGACAAATGCTGGTGGAATATGGGGAGATGGAATGGGATGGATTACCGCAGTGAGGAGGCGTT
>NC_041387.1:408171858-408175499 GCF_002162155.2 Triticum dicoccoides
TAATAGTAACTGCTCTATGGATGGCGTTAGAACCAGTGGGCCTGACACGACCCCGAGATGGAGCTTGGTTTGAAAATTTTGCGTGAGCTGGTGAAGATCTGGATGCATTAGCGATCTGACCAGAGTAAGTACCCGGAGATCTAAGAGCTTGAAGGTAGGATTTCCTAGGATGCCTACGAAAATTATGGGTCCATTCATCTTCCTTTTCTTGAAGATATTGATCTAACTCCCAACATGAATTGGGTCCTCCATTGCCCCACAGTAGGAAATTGACATTGAGCATAGGAAGAATTGCAATGTTACCTCCCTTGATGATGGAGAAGCCCACTTCTTTGGATGAAACCGAGAATTTGAAAGACCAATTTTGTAGCTGCTGGACTTTGAAAGAGAAGCACGACCTTCGATACAGGATAAGAGAATTGTGCTCACAGATTCTTTGGTAAGCCTCATATGTGACCGGGTGAACTCTGCACTAACAGGAATTCTTCAAGATCTTTACCTTCTGCATAGTTGACCGGAACCCCCCATTTTCTCCAAACTTTAGCTGCAAAGTCCTGGACAATATCAAAGTTGACATCCACTTAAGCCATGAAGTGAAGATGCGTAGGACGATTATGAGTGATTGTGTGAGCGGTGGGAGTAAGAACGGGTAACGGAAGGCCGGTGGAGTGCGTGGACGCCTAGGCCGGAGTGGCCGCTGGCGGGCTAGGAACGATAGGAGGTGGGCGAAAAACCCCGCCACTGCTCACGTAACGCATCCACGCGATTGTGGTGCCATTGATACCCAGCAGGACACAAGTTCATCGTGACATCGCAGTACAAAGAACACCGAAATAACAAAAATTACATCTGTGTCTGTAGACTACATAGGGATGATTGCAAGCACTGGAACAAGCCGAAGGCATTCTACCATCGTCGCTCCTCCCTCACCAGAGCCTTCTTTTTGCACGGACAATTGCTAGAGTACTTTTTTTAGTGAGCTGGAGTACTCTTTGTTGTGATATTTTGTTAAACAATATACATACCCATTTTCTCTTGGATATGTCGCTTCCTTTTTTCTGTACCTCCGACCGATCACCTACTCCCTCCATCTCAAAATAAATGGCATAGGTTTGATATAATTTTATACGTCCTCCGTTTCAAATTAATTGACCTACCCTTCGAGTCTAGACAAATGAAGTTCAATTAATTCGGAACGGAGGAAATATTAAGGTTAGTACAAGGTTAAGACATTTATTTTGGGAAGAAGGAAGCATTTCAGTACGCAGGAGCGTACGAACACCACAGTTCTGCTCGATCAACTCAGACTTATATGGATCGCTCGTAGGAGAGGAGACACGTAGCATCCAGTTTCTCGACTAGAGCTAGGTACAATGATTTGTCCTGCTGATCCCTGGCTGGTCTGCTGGACTAACCAAACGACAGACAGGTACATGTCCTTGCCACCGTACGCCGCTCCATCCATCAGCTCCGATCGTAGAGTATGTGCAGAGACTAAAACTACCAAGGGCTGCGTACTACTTGTAGCCAGTACAAAGATCGCAATTCGTGAACAGTAGGCCAGTAACAGCACATACGTACATGCCCGAGCGAGGGCGCCATACCATGAAGATGACGCCCATTATTGCTCAAGATAAGCCGGTACGTGATGTACGGATGTTACGTAGCCGGGCACTGTTCCATCGGTGGCAGAGAGATACTGTAGGGGTAGGTGACCACTGACGAGACGAACTGTGGCCGTGGTGCCTGCCTGTCTGTCTGTCGTGTCGCGTGTCCAACCAATGTCCCTCCATGGCTCCATGCTGCCTGCTCAACGACGCACCCTACGTAGACTATTCACCATCAAATCAAACACGTATTTAGGCAGATTGGCTATCCCCTTCCCGGATTGCTTCGCTCTCTGACTCTCTCGAACGATCTTCTTTCGCCAGTCCCAACTTGCATCACGAGTTCTGCAAGTCTTGAGCGATCCAACTTGCTTAAAACGGTTAGAGATCAGAAGATGGAGGTACCAGCGGTGCCTCGCTGGACGGTTGCGAACTCACAAGAGTACTATAAATTGTACAGTAGTAGTACGAGTAAAGCAGCAGTAGGCCCATCAAATCAGCATACACTGTCAGTCACTATGTGGTTCATCGAGCCAATCAGGCTGCAACTTTGATTCCGATACGATACCTGCAAGCGGACAAGTACAATAATCTCCCAGCCATGCAAAAACTTTCAGGCTAGCCTCTATAACCCTGTCCCTCCTGTCTTTGAGAGGACGACGATTTGACTGAAACAACCTGACGGCCAGCACCAAAATTGGCTAAATTTCGTATTTTGACCTTTTTCGCAAACCTATTTGAAATCTGACCCTAGTTTAAATATTTTTTTCGAGATCTGACTCTTTTGCTACCGTCAGGGAGGGTATAACAGCCTACTGCCAAGGACCCTGACGATAGGGTTGCATGTCCTACCGTCCAAAACCTCCTAAGTATTGAACACAGTGCGTGCTCGTGCCTACCGCCAAGCACCTTGACAATAGGGTTATGCAGGTTACCGCCAGCCCGTTTGACGATAGCGATGTTTCCTACCACCAAAGTCCCTGGCGGTAGGCTGTTAGATCCTACCACCATGGACACTTATATTGGACAAATGAAATATAATGTAGACTTGGAGCACGGCGTAACACTGGGCCTCAAGATTGCTCATCACGGCAAAGCCCCAAGAGAACCTTGGTTGGTGGGTGGCACCAAATCTGAGGACAGGAACCAAATTCCCAGCATCACCCAACAGGAATTCAGCGGGTTGTCATCGTCCGGGCGGACGCCGGCGCTGGCCGTGTTCTCGTCGCTTAGGCCAACTCCACCGCACGACCCCAAACGGACGTCCGTTTTGGCCGGATTTTGTCCGTTTGGGGCGTCGATGGGTTCGCCCGTGTTCGTCTTTGTCAGATGGGTCGTGCGTGCGTTCATCGCGCGGCCGCACCCTAAATCGTGTCCGAGGTGGACGTGAATAAAAAAATATAAAAACTAGAATAAAATAACTAAAAAAGTAAATAAACGCATTTAAAAAAACATAAAACATATATAGGGGTCGGCCAGAAAACGGCCCAGTTTTTACGGCCACTTAAAAGGCCCAGTTTCATAATTAACATATAAAAAAATAAAAAAACGCCTCCCGCGCTCTCCTGCCGCGCCCGTCGGTGCCGTGACCGTCGCCGTCTTCACTGGCCGCCTGTGTCGTCGTCGTCGCTGACGAGGTCGACGTACTCCGGCGGCGTCCAGAGGTGGGGCGGCGGTGCGTGGTAGACGGGGGCGGGCTGGACGACCAGAGGTGCCTGCACCACCTCCTCCCGCGGCGACGCCTCCCGCTCCGGTGACCGCGGCGGAGTGGGGCACCAGTTCATGCCCAGGCCGGCGGCCATCTCCGGCGCGGTGCAGGACTAGCCCCACCCCTGGCCCACCAGCTGCTCGAACGCGGGTGGGGCCTCCTCTTCCGGCTCCTCCGGCTCCCCCGCGAACGCCACCAGCTGCAGCTCCGGGAAGGCGACGTCCCCGGCGGCAGAGAGGGCCATGGCCTCCTCCAGGCCGTCCCATTGCCGCTCGTCGTGCGTGTTCATGGAGTCTTCCAAGACACGCTACAGGAGACGGGCCTCC
>NC_041387.1:408175730-408188631 GCF_002162155.2 Triticum dicoccoides
GGGCGTCAGGCCGCGCACCCGCGTACGCCCGCGCGGCTCTGCACGTGGCCTCCGCGGCCCCGACACGGTGCCGGCGAAGTAGGACGCGCGGTGCGTGTCGTGCTCGTCCTGGAGCCATGTGTCCCAGAGTGGGGAGTCGGGGCATACCTGTGGTCGTAGTACAGGTCGTCGGGGAGGAGGCGGCGGCGGCGGTTGATCTCATCGCGGTGCACGGCCGGTCGCCGGCACTGACGGGATGGGGACCCGGTCCGCGGAGAGGTGCCACCCGTTGGGGAGGTGGGCGTCGCTCCACGGGACCGGCGTCCTCGTCTCCCAGTATCTCTGGCACACGTCCGCGCAGATGTACTGCTGGTCGCGCTCGCCGGAGGGCCTAGGGGCAATGGTGAAGGGGGCCGGCGCGGGGGCTCGACGGGAGGAGCGCGGCGGAGACGCGGGCTTCTCCTTCTTCACGGATCTGCGGCGGCGCCCCGAGGAGGAGCCGGCCTCGCGGTCGTGCTTGCCCTTACCATTCCAGAAGCCCATGGCGGCCGGCGAGCTCGAGGACAAAGGAAGGCTAGGGTTCGGCGCTGTCGGGGTTCGAGGAGGCCGCTGGATGGCGTGGGGCAGTGTGGACGACGACCCGTCCACGCTTCCCACTTAAAGAAAGACGGCGACCGTTCGACGTGCGGATGACAGAAGGGGCCGTCCGCTCGTGCGCATTGATGTGGGCGGGTGGGAGGTAGGTGGCCGCCTGTCACGCGGCCCCGAAGCGGACGAGGCGCGCGTCCGTTTGGTTTCCGCCGCGACCCAAACCCGGTGCAAGTTTGCGTTCGAAATGGGTCGGCCCGGACACAAAACGAACAGGATGGGTCCGGGCCGTCGCGCGCTGGGCCGCCTTCTTTGCCCGTTTTGTCTCAAACGGACAGGGCCGGACAGGATGGGGTCGTGCGGTGGAGTTGGCCTCACCACACGACACACACACCGACAGCGAATCAGCTTCTCCAGGGAACTGTCCGCCGGTTCCCCGATGGTTCCGGCCAGGTTTCTTTTCTTGCGCGGAATGCAAAACGTAGCCGAGCGGTTCTCGAATCTGCAAGCGCCAAATTCGAACCAACTTTCCAACCGAAAACCGATCTTGCAACGAAGCCACCAAGGACTTTTCTTTTTGCTGCAAAAAAGGGGCGTCTGACGTCTCACCGCATCCCTCACCAAGGAATTTCCACAGTTCGGCATATATAGGTTGTGAATTAGGATAACCCGGGAGGCGCATATATGCTTGTTGGAATTCCTGTGCTTGCTAGTGCCGCATATGTTCCTGGATAAGTAGATAGGTTAACCAGTATACATACATAAATTGACGCCCTTTTGTTAAACAAGAAGGACAAACACGAGGAACCAAAAGAACAAGTTTGGAACGAAAATGTACTATAAGCCATATTCACCTGACGTGTAAAACGTAGTGACATTCGATCGCTGCTCGAACATTTCTGGTGGAAACGGAGCATAATTGCCTCGACGCCGTACGCGGCGGCGAGTGATCCACTGGTCATCAAGAGATTATTGGTTGAACGCTCGTTGGCGTTGCTTCTCTGCACGCATAGATCGCGCCATTTCATGTCTTTCCGCGGTTCCCCGCTGAACGGTTGAAGCATATATGCCGTTCCGCAAAAGGTGGAGCATACGTCGTCTGTTAGTCTATTCAGACTCTATCAATAGCACACTAATTCTGCATGCTCATTAGTCATTAGTTAGTCATCATCTTGACAGATTTCATCTACAGAATCGATTCGTCTCCTTTCTGTTACAGTGGCGTCCTTTAGGGTGTGGTAACCAAATGCTAGTCCGATCGCCGGGTCAACTTCTCTCGGTCATTAGTTTGGATGTTCATTGTATCCTCTGGTTTTATCTGTTTTTAACATATTTACAAGCGGTGGAGAAAATCTACACCAAATTGAAGACATAAAGGTTCACAGTAAGGAGCCGTTTGGTAATCCTCCGGCTCCATAAAATCTGAGGAGCTGCGCAGCACCACTTTCCCAACTCTGTATTTTTTAACTGCTGCTCCACAAGCTCCCGGAGTGGAGTTGTGGATGCAATCCCTCCGAACATGCCTTAAATAGAAGAATTCAGCTCTTTTAACATATTTTCTTGTAAACCTTGACTAGTTGGGAGCAAATATCTTTTTTTTTAACATAGTACAGACGCAAGCGCCCATATACACGCGCATAAACTCACCCCTATGAACGCACACACGCACACCCTACCCAAATGAGCACATCCGAAAGACTGAACCGGCATATCATCTTGAAATTTACGAAGTCACCGTAGGCACCTCGTCGTCGACGGGAACGTCTCTTCCCACTGAATGCGCATCGCCGAAAATCCTGAAATAAATCCAGAAATAAATGCGAGCACCAGGATTTGATCCCTGGTGGGCTGGGAATACCACCAGCGGCGGCGCCAGGAATTAGGCAAGCCCCGGGCCGACCCAGGCAGCCTTCGTTCACTGTAGCTAACTGTAGCATTATACGTACAATACTCGCTACAGTCAACGAAGCAAACAACCATCACGCCCCACGCAGCCGCTCGGGCTGCCTGGGGCCTGTCTCCGCCACTGGATACCACAGTCCCTCTAACCATCCAACCACAGGTTGGTTCGCGGGAGCCAATATCTTCTATATGATTAATAATTTATTGAAAAATGGGAACACCTATTCATCTGGTGCTTGAAAACATTATTTTGGGTCAGTCAAATCTACGGACCCTTGGGTCAAAATCCAATCAACCTGTAACCCGTTTTCCTCCCGTGCACCATTTTTTCAACCTCTGACACACTGTTGCCCTTCGACCCAGCCCTAACCGCCGGCCTCCACCACCTGCGGCCAGTGGGAGCTACCGCTTGTCGCTTCATCGTCCCCTCAACCTGCCCCCGCTTTCGTGGCGATCCCTCTAAGCCCTCCCTCGATGTATAGCTAGCGCCAGCATCCACCGCATCCTGATCCACGCCATGAAAGTTTCAAACTTGTTTTCACAGTCACACTCGCCGAGGAGCCTACGGTTGACCGCGGCCTTCTCGTCTCGCGCTCAGGGCGAAGCAAAAAAGTGCTTGGCGCAAAATTTGTTTTTCGGGTGTCTGATATTTAGCAAACACGTTGAAAATGATGTTTAATTAGCCCTGGCCTTTAATCAGACCGTAAGGCGTATATGGAAAAATTATATCACATAGTCTTATTGCAACATCAAATAGGAAGCGCATATCAGATACTCCATCTATTTCAAAAATATAGTGCATATTTTGTTTTCTATGCCAGACCAAGTTTAAAGAAAAAATATCAACATCCACGATACAAAATCAATATTATTAGATTCATCATGAAGTATACTTTTATATTTTATTTATTGATTGATTTAGATGTGGGTAGTTTATTCTATAAACTAGATCAAACATATTTAAATTTTGAAAAACATAATATGCACTACATTATGAAACGGAAGAAAAACTAAAGAACCACTCACATAGTCACATGCCTACTACCCAAACATGAACATCAACTCCCATATGAGCCAATCAAATACCTTAGCGGCATTCTCCATCGGGGCATTATGCCATGATCTTGTAGAATAGACCATCACTGCAAAAGGTTGGTACTTTTAGGTGTAGGAACACAACTGATATGAAATTAGTGGAGTCGCCCCCTTGTCGTCCTTGGCGACTTGGGTGGTGACCTTGTGGTGAAAGTACCACTGCCACCTCCCTCCCCCTCCCTTGCCGACGTGAGGTTGCATGTTGGTGCTCTGGAGCCACCACTATGGCTGGTTGATGGTCGTGTATGCTAAAGTTATGCGGCGTTGGCGGTGGCAAGACCGTAGTCAGGCCGGGCAAGGTGTGGTGTTCGATCTAGGTTCAGGCAGGGAGGCATGTTGGGTGTCGACATGAGGTTGTGTGTCGGTGCTCTGGTGCCACCACTACTGCTGGTTGATAGTCATGTGTGCTAATGTGGCCCTTGCTTGCTCTGCAGCGGCGACAGGCTTGGGTCCATGCGATGGGGGCATGGTAGCCCGATTTGGTGCAAAAGGTCGGCATCCATGTCGGACGGTTTGCTTCAGGCCAAGATACGACACTTCTCAGCGGCTCGGTAGGTGGATCTATGATGTAGGGTAGAACCCTAGATGCCCGATCTTTCACGATTATTGGAGCGGATCCCTACAAGGAACACGAATAACACGGGGAAGAACAAGGAGAAATCACAAGGGGAAACACTCAAGAACAAGTCCAATCACACATCCACTAGACAATCAAACACACAAGATCCACAAGGTACATGAACAACAAAGAGAAAGATACAAGGTAAAGTTCATCTCCAAGAGGAGGTCTTGATGGGGGGTCCTCCCGTGAGGGGGTCTTGATGATATCCCGCAGGATCTTCTCCTAGATGGAGGTCTTGGCCTCAAATGGAGTGGTAGTCTCTATCTCTCAAGAGTAAAGATGGGTAGGAGCAAAGCTCACATACAAATGAGATATCATATTTGCTAACCCTAGTACGGAGCTAAGGGAGAAGTATATATAGTCCAAGGGGTAAGTTGGGGATACATGGGGTGAAACCCCTTTCACTGCGCATAGGCAGGCGGTAGTACCGGTCATAGGGGCGGTTGTACCGCTGGGAGCCCAGGTGCAGTTTCCAAGAGGTGTTTCCGGAGGTGCTTGGCGGTTGTACCGGTGTTTGGAGCGGTTGTACCTGTCTGATGGCTGTTACGGGGATAAACCGGTGTTGTACCGGCCTTGCACCGCTCGATCATAGAAGTTGGACCAGTAGTTGGGCGGTTGTTGGGCGGTAGTACCGCTTGGGTGGCCTCAGCGGTAGTACCGCTTGGTGTGGGCGGTAGTACCGCCTGTTCCGGACTGGGCAAATCCTTCTTCTTTCGTCTTCGCTTCCACGCTTCCCTCGCGGATGGTGTAGGCGTTCCTTGGCGCTTGCACTCCTCCTCCTCGTCCATGGTGTTCCAACAATACCTATGTATGCACACGAGAGGAGTGTCAAGTAGTATACCATCCTTGAAGGGGTCAAGTGGACACGTGTAAAGGAGATGATTCACCTTTGTGTATGTGAAGTAGATGTTGATGAAGCTATGTACCTAGGATAGGGTCATGGACCTGTCCAATGTACCCTCCCCAAGTACATCTTTAGAAGAAGCTGTCGTTCAATCGACCTGGAAGACTTCCACTCGACGGACTCGAAGGCACTCGACCATGAAGACTCACTCGACCACCAGGAGATCTAGGGTCACTCCGTATCCAAACGGTCTGCTATTAAGTAGTCTTTATGGCCATGATATCACTTTATGTAAGGCGTTACCAGTAATGCCTGGTCTTTATGTACATTGAACCCTCCTCTACGTGGGCTGGCTGGGGTCCTGGCGCACTCTATATAAGCCACCCCCCTCCACAGGCAGAAGGGTTCGCACCCCTGTAACTCTCACGCATATAAACCAGTCGACCGCCTCCGGACACCGAGACGTAGGGCTGTTACTTCCTCTGAGAAGGGCCTGAACTCGTAAAACTCTTGCGTGCACAACTACTCCATTGCTAGGATCTTGCCTCTCCCGTAGTACCCCCCTACACTACTGTCAGACTTAGAACCACAATAGTTGGCGCCCACATTTGGGCAGTTGTCTTAGCGACTTATTGGAGAAGTTGCAATTTTTCCGATTCTCTTCATCATGGTTTCAGGCGGAGTTTTGGTTGAGGGCCGCGAGATCCGTCTCGGCGCGCTCACGTTCATCGCCGACGACTCTGCCTGGCTTCACGAGGCTCCGCTCGACGTCGACGCGCTCTCAGTCCGCGGAGCGACGCACTTTCGCGCGTGCGTCCGCGGCGTCCTTCTGGAGCAACCGTCGACCCAGTATCGACCAGTTTTTGTGTCATCCTCCCTCCCAGCTTCCTGCCGGTGCAAGCGCTCCGGTCGGTCGAGGCTTCAGCGGTGGGTGAGGCACGCGGTGGCTCGCCAGTCGACCACCGCCCAAGTCGCGGCAATCGAGCCCGACGAATCTCTCTACGGCCTGTTCAACCTGTTGACTGGCTCCGCAGAGACTGCATCCGAGTGCGACAATAGTGATCCAGCGGCGGAGGTCCTGATGGTCAATGGACCACACGTTCCCTCCGGCATTCCTGGTGCCAAGGGAGGCAACGGCGAAGGCGATCCGTCGCACGTCCATGAGAAATACCTCCCCGAGCCCCTCAATTCGCAGTAGAGGGAAGAGTTTCGCCGCCGGAACATGGATGCGCTTCACACTCCGATTGTTGGAGAAACCCCTGAGGCTCGCGCCTTAGAGGACGCGCGCTTGGCCAACCTGGCTGAGCGCACTCGACTGGAGAACCTTCAGCGGGCACTCGACGAGCACGCGTGGCAACGGATTCCTGACTCCAGTCGACGCCAGCTCTTCCCACCTCCGACTCAGGTATATCAAACTCCAATTCAGAATTTAGCAGCTACAGCCCGTATAGCAGAATTAATTCAGCCTTCCCAGTCAGAGGCTGGCAGAGGCTTGATGCAGATCAGAGATTTGCACCGGGCAACAGGAGACCAGAATTCAGCTGTATCGCAGTCGCAGAACAGGATTCACAGCAGATCCATGGCAACGAATACGATCTAGTCGGCTCATAGCCCCAGATCGCCCCCGAGGCGTGAAGGGCATGGTGACCGGCACGATCAGTACAGGAACCATGAGCAGTATGATCACCGATTTGATCGCAACGATCGACGTCGAGTGCCCACTCCTCCTCCAAGGGGTGGATCCTATGTGCCTCGACAGCATGATGATAGGCGCCAGCACAGTGGCGGACGAAGAATCCCAGTCGACCCCAGAGAACCAGGCTTTGATGCGAGATCCATCATCATTCAAGGTCTGGTCGACCGGAACAGAGCTCACAGAGAGGGCAACGACAGAGATGTACCCACCAGCAGTCGAGTGCATGTCTCCGGACCAGAGTGTTTCAGCAGAGCCATCCGAGCCGCAGTGATTCCTCCCAACTTCAGGTTGGCGACTGGAGTCAGCAAGTTCAACGGTTAGTCTAAGCCCGATACTTGGCTTGAGGACTACCGAGTGGCTGTCCAGATCGACGGCGGAAATGACGAGGTGGCCATGAAACATCTGCCTTTTATGTTGGAAGGGTCAGCCAGGGCATGGCTGAATCAGTTGACACCCAGCAGCATTTACATGTGGGAAGACCTTTCCCGAGTGTTTGTCAGAACGTTCGAAGGAACATGCAAGTGACCAGCAGGACTGGCAGAGCTGCAATCTTGTGTGCAGAAGTCGAATGAGACTTTGAGAGATTACATCTAGAGATGGGTCACATTGCATCACACAGTAGAGAATGTATCTGATCACCAGGCAGTCTGCGCCTTCAAGGAAGGCGTAAAGTACAGAGAGCTAAGCCTGAAATTTGGTCGAACCGGAGACATGTCTCTGAGTCGAATGATGGAGATAGCCACCAAATATGCCAATGGTGAGGAAGAGGATCGGCTCCGGAGCGGCAAGCACAAGTCAGTCGCCCAGGACACCGGAGGCGGGAATTCAAGTCGGAAGCAAAAGCGGAAAGCCGAGCCAGCCGCTCCTGGAGAAGCCTTGGCCGTGAATCAAGGAAAGTTCAAAGGGAAGCCCAAAGGGCCTTGGAACCCCAAGAAAGTTAAGGACAAAGAAGGAAACGACGTGATGGATTTGCCATGTCATATCCACACCAAGAAAGATGGAGAGGGTAATTTCATTTACCCGAAGCATACCACTCGATAGTGTCGACTCTTGATACAACAGTTCCAAGGGAAACAGTCCAAGGACAAGGAAAAAGAGTCGGACAAAGTTGAGGACAAGGAAGACAGTGATGAAGAATATCCGCAAGTCAATTCCACCCTGATGATTTTTGCTGACGTTGAGAGCAAAAACCGACTGAAAGTTATAAACCGAGAGGTGAATATGGCTGCTCCGGCAACGCCCAATTATCTGAATTGGTCTCAAACCGCCATTACGTTCGACCAATCTGATCACCCGACGCACATAGCCACCCCTAGGAGGCAGGCTCTGGTGGTCGACCCAGTCGTCGAAGGTACTCGACTGACCAAAGTACTGATGGATGGCGGTAGTAGTTTGAACATACTATACGGAGAGACACTGGAGGGGATGGGCATTCCGATGTCCAGACTCAGCACGAGCAATATGAGTTTCTATGGAGTCATTCCGGGCAAGAAGGTTGCGTCACTCGGTCAGATTGCTCTTGATGTGGTTTTTGGTGATTCCAAGAACTTCCACAAAGAAAAGCTGACATTTTAGGTTGTAGATTTCCAGAGCGCCTACCATGCTATTTTGGGCAGGCCAGCTTATGCACGTTTTATGGCTCGACCATGTTACGTGTACCTCAAATTGAAGATGCCTGGCCCTAAAGGCGTGATCACTGTCACCGGTAATCGCAAGAAGGCGGAAGAGTGCTTCCAGAAAGGCTCAAAGATCGCCGATGCTCAAATGGTGGCAGAAGAGTGGCAGGAACATCAGAGAAATGCAGACCCGAGTGATTTGTTGCGAGCCAAGAAGCCCGCTATGGAATCAGTGTTTCAGTCGTCCAAAGAGACAAAACCAGTTCACATCCACCCGACCGACCCCAACGCTGCTCCGACTCATATCTCCACAACACTCGACCCAAAATAGGAAGAAGCGCTCATCCAGTTCCTCCGTGAGAACTGGGACATCTTTGCATGGAAACCTTCCGACATGCCAAGTGTACCCACGGGGCTGGCTGAGCACCGTCTGCGAGTTGATTCAAAGGCAAAACCTGTCAAGGAACATCTGCGATGGTCTGCCATCCAGAAAAGGAAAGCTATTGGCGAAGAGGTGGCTCGGCTCTTAGCAGCAGAGTTTATCCGAGAGATTTACCCCCCGAGTGGCTCGCCAATGTTGTCATGGTCCCCAAGAAGGACAAGTCACTTCGCATGTGCATTGACTTTAAACATATCAATCGGGCCTGCCCGAAAGACCATTTTCCTCTTCCCTGCATCGACCCAATAGTCGACTCGACTGCAGGATGTGAGCGACTGTCTTTCTTAGACGCTTATTCCGGATACCATCAGATCTATCTGTTTGGACCCGATGAGATCAAAACGGCTTTCATCACCCCATTTGGGTGCTTCTGTTATGTCACCATGCCACTCGGCCTCAAGAATGCCGGAGCCATGTTCATGAGAATGATTCAGAAGTGTTTACTCACTCAAATCAGTCGGAATGTGGAAGCATACATGGATGACATTGTGATCAAGTCACGGAAAGGTTCCGACCTACTGACTAACCTCGCTGAAACATTTGCCAACCTCAGGAGGTACGATATCAAGCTTAATCCATCCAAGTGCACATTCGGAGTTCCTGGCGAAAAGTTACTCGGTTTTCTCGTTTTCGAACGAGGAATCGACGCAAACCCAGAGAAAGTGGGCACTATACTCCGAATGAAATGACATGTGCGTGTGCACGATGTTCAGAAGCTTACTGGTTGCTTGGCCGCTTTAAGTCGATTCATCTCTCGTCTCGGTGAGAAGGCATTACCTCTTTACCGACTGATGAAGAAGTCAGACAAGTTTGAGTGGACTCCTGAAGCTGATGCAGCGTTTGCAGAGTTGAAAACCCTGCTTTCCACCCAGCCGGTGCTTGCTGCCCCGATCAGCAAAGAGCCCTGGCTGCTTTACATTGCAGCCACAGGACAAGTCGTCAGTACAGTACTTACGATCGAGCGGGAAGAAGAAGGGAAAGCCTTCAAAGTTCAGCGCCCAGTGTATTACATTTCTGAAGTCCTGACCCCATCGAAGCAAAGATACCCTCATTATCAGAAGCTCGTATATGGGATTTATATGACCATGAAGAAAGTTGCTCACTACTTCTCTGATCATACCATCACAGTCGTCAGCGACGCCCCCTTATCAGAGATTCTGCACAACAGAGACGCAACTGGTTGAGTGGCAAAATGGGCGATTGAACTCCTTCCCCTAGATATTAGATTTGAGGCAAAGAAAGCTATCAAGTCCATAGCAATAGAAGATTTCCTCACCGAGTGGACGGAACAGCAGTTACCGACTCAAGTTCAGTCGGAGCACTGGACTATGTTCTTTGATGGCTCTAAAATGCTGAATGGTTCCGATGCCGGGGTAGTGTTGGTTTCCCCCCGAGGAGATAAGCTCAGATATGTACTCCAGATTCACTTTGAGTTCTTCCAACAACGAAGCACAATACGAAGAACTTTTGTATGGGTTACGTATGGCCATCTCACTCGGCATCCGTCGCCTCATGGTTTACAGCGACTCAGATTTAGTGGTTAACCAAGTGATGAAGGAGTGGGACGTCAGAAGCCCAGCTATGACTGGTTACTGCAATGCAGTCAGAAAGCTGGAGAAGAAATTCGAGGGATTATAGCTCCATCACGTCCCTCGACTGAAAAATCAAGCAGCTGATGACTTGGCGAAGATAGGTTCCAAAAGAGAAGCCATCCCGAGTGGCGTGTTTTTGGAGCATGTTCACACGCCGTCAGTTCAAGAAGATCCTTTCACTAAAGAAGCCCCGCGGCCAAAAAGTGCCACAGATCCGACTGAAGTCGAGGTCCCAACTGTGGTCGACTTAATCATGGAAGTTCTGGTTATCACTCCCGACTGGACAGTGCCCTACATTGCTTATATTCTAAGGAAAGAGCTCCCAGAGAATGAAGAGGAGGCTCGGCAGATCGTTCGTCGATCCAAAGCCTTTACTGTCATGAGGGGACAGTTGTACAGAGAAAGTGCGACTGGAGTCAGCCAGAAATGCATAACACCGGAAGAGGGTCGAATGATTCTCAACGACATCCACTCGGGGTCCTGTGGCCATCATGCGTCCTCTCGGACCATTGTGGCTAAAGCATACCGAGCGGGTTTTTACTGGCCCAGAGCAAATGAAATGGCGAAAGAGATAGTCGACAAGTGTGAAGGATGTCAGTTCTACTCCAACATGTCACACAAACCCTCCTCAGCCTTGAAGACCATCCCAATCGTCTGGCCTTTCGCTGTTTGGGGGTTAGATATGATTGGTCCACTGAGAACTGGCAGGAGCGGCTCCACCCATGTACTGGTAGCAGTCGACAAGTTCACCAAGTGGATCGAAGCCAAGCCCATTAAAAATCTTGATGCGGGCACTGCCATCAGCTTCATCAGAGAATTAATATTCAGATATGGAGTTCCACATAGCATCATCACTGCTAATGGGTCAAACTTCGACTCCGATCAATTCAAAGCCTTTTGCGCTTCTCAAGGCACACGAGTCGACTACGCTTCAGTCGCCCACCCCCAGTCGAATTCTCAAAGGACTGAAACCCTGGTTGATGCGCGACCTCAAGCACGCGGCGGGCGCGTGGGTCGATGAACTTCCATCAGTTCTTTGGGGATTGAGGACTACTCCAAATCGGTCGACTGGGAGAACTCCGTTCTTTCTGGTCTACGGAGCTGAAGCGGTTCTGCCAAGTGACCTGCTTCACAATGCACCACAAGTCGAGCTCTACTCTGAAGCCGAAGCAGAACAAGCCCAGCAGGATGCAGTCGACCTTCTAGAAGAAGAAAGAGAGATGGCCATGATCCGATCGACCATTTATCAGCAAGACTTGCGTCGATTCTACACTAGAAATGTGAAGAGCCGAGCCTTCCAAGAAGGAGATTTGGTCCTCCGAGTGGACCAACAGAAGCCACACAAACTCGCCCCTACTTGGGAAGGCCCCTTCATCATCACCAAAATTCTCCGCAATAGAGCGTACCGTCTTTACAACGTCGATCGCTAGATCGACGAACCGCGAGCCTGGAATGCGGATCTGCTCCGCCCCTTTTATACTTAAGTATTCACTCGGATGAGTTGTAATAAAAGTACTTCTGTAGTTTATTTATCAAAAGCAAGAGTGTTATAATTTTCCCAATGATTGTTGTTACTTTTGTTTACATGAGAAATCCCCCAGTGGGTAGCTTAGCTGCGAATCCGTTTCGCCTAAGTTTAACAAAAATCCTACCGAGTGGTGAGCCAGCCTCCCACTCGGGGGCTTAGCTGCGAATCTGTTTCACCTAAGTACTTTCAAATCCTACCGAGTGGTGAGCCAGCCTCCCACTCGGGGGCTTAGCTGCGAATCTGTTTCGCCTAAGTACTTTCAAATCCTACCGAGTGGTGAGCCAGCCTCCCACTCGGGGGCTTAGCTGCGAATCTGTTTTGCCTAAGTACTTTCAAATCCTACCGAGTGGCGAGCCAGCCTCCCACTCGGAGGCTTAGCTGCAGTCCAAGTACTCGCCTAAGTTCAACAAAAATCCTACCGAGCGGTGAGCAAGCCTCTCACTCGGAGGCTTAGCTGCAGATCAAGTACTCGCCTAAGTATCTGAAATTCCTACCGGGTGGTGAGCCAACCTCCCACTCGGAGGCTTAGCTGCAGCCTGGTGCTCGCCTAAGTACTTAATACAATGTGCATTCTGCAAGGATGACGGGGTGCAGGCTGACTGCCACCTTCTCCTTCGGAGGTACACCACAAATACAAAAATCCTACCGAGTGGAGAGCAGACCTCCCACTCGGGGGCTTACCTGCAGCCCAGTGCTCGCCTAAGTATTTAAACATCCTATCGAGTGGAGAGTAGACCTCCCACTCGGGGGCTTAGCTGCAGCCCAGTGCTCACCTAAGTATTTAAAAATCCTACCGAGTGGAGAGCAGACCTCCCACTCGGGGGCTTAGCTGCAGCCCAGTACTCGCCTAAGTATTTAAATATCCTACCGAGTGGAGAGCAGACCTCCCACTCGGGGGCTTAGCTGCAGCCCAGTGCTCGCCTAAGTATTTAAAAATCCTACCGAGTGGAGAGCAGACCTCCCACTCGGGGGCTTAGCTGCAGCCCAGTACTCGCCTAAG
>NC_041387.1:408189047-408309606 GCF_002162155.2 Triticum dicoccoides
CTAAGTATTTAAAAATCCTACGAGTGGAGAGCGGACCTCCCACTCGGGGGCTTAGCTGCAGCCCAGTGCTCGCCTAAGTATTTAAAAATCCTACCGACTGGAGAGCAGACCTCCCACTCGGGGGCTTAGCTGCAGCCGAGTGCTCACCTAAGTATTTAAAAATCCTACCGAGCGGAGAGCAGACCTCCCACTCGGGGGCTTAGCTGCATCCCAGCGCTCGCCTAAGTATTTAAAAATCCTACCGAGTGGAGAGCAGACCTCCCACTCGGGGGCTTAGCTGCAGCCCAGTGCTCGCCTAAGTTTTAAATCCATTTCGATTCACAAGGACGATGAAGTGCAGGTCGACTGATACCTTCTCCTTCTGAGCTTCGCCACAAATACAATGTGCGCTACGTCCCGACCCGCAAGGATGCAGGTCGACTGCAACCTGTACTCCAACCTGCAAGAGTACGTCGCCGGTACTAAAATATATACCGAGTGAAGGACAGTGTTCACTCGAAAGCAGATGCAAACATATTCAATGGCAAAACCAAGTTCGGATAACGTCCTACGGATCCAGAAGTGCTCAGGCATCGAGCCTGTTAAACTTTACCGGTTACAAAAAACCACTCGGCATTCCGAGGCAAATTTAAAGCATCAAGCATAGAAGTTTTTTAATCCTCCTGCGGAGGACTGGAAGGTGCAACAAACTTGTCCAGGTCGATTCCATCTGCGATCCGAGTGGCAGCAGCGATGAAGGTCTCCATGAAAGATCGGAAGTCATGCTTCTTGGTATTGGCCACCTTGAGAGACGCCAGCTTGTCCTCTCGCGCGTCCTTGCAGTGAACACGAACTAGAGACAGAGCAACATCGGCACCACACCTGGCAGAAGACTTCTTCCATTCTTGCACTCGGCTTGGAACTTCGTTCAGTCGAGTCATCAGGGACTCGAGGTCGTTCTGAAGTGTTTCTCCTGGCCAGAGTGCCATGTCGATGCGCGATGTTGCAACCTTCAGTCTCGCAAGATAGTCGATCACTGCAGCAATGCGAGACTCAAGGCGAAGCACGTTCATGGCGGCTTCATCCTTCACTGGAGAGTTGATGGGATCCAAGCCAGTCTCCACTCGACTAGTCTCCTCTTCAAAGTTTTGGCAGAATTATGTGGATACGATCCAAGGATAAGCTTCCTACAGTAAGTCAGTAATTACGAGTCGGATATAAGGGGTTACCTTCGAGCATGAGGAATAACTTCTTGGCGAGCCCTCCCAGATAAGCCTCTAAGTCGTTCTTCTTTCCCACCAGTTCACTAGCCTTGTCACTTAGGGCTATCTTCTCACGCTTCTGCTGGGTGACCTCCTTGTTGGCCGCATCGAGAGCAGCTTTCAGACTGGTATTCTCCTCTTCAAGTTTGCTGATTAAAGCCAGCTTTTCTTCTGCAAGTTTCGTCTTGTCCGAAGCCGCTTTCTGCGCCTCGGCGAGGTCAAGGTCTTTCTTCTTCAGAGCATCCCTTAGTTTAACTACAAAATGACAATGAGATCAGACTCAAGCATGGACAAAAAATAAGGGCAGTCGTCAAGGTTCTCACCAAACATACCTTTTGCCTCCTCCTTCGCCTTCGTGAAGTTCTCCTGGACAAGCTTCAGATCAAGTTCGAGCTGGATATGCTTGTTCTCTAAATCAGTATAGCGAGAAACAAGCTCGCAAGATTTCTGTGAAAGATCAGTCGACAGACATCAAAGACCGATCACTTCCGAGTGACTAAGAGAAAAATCGTGGCATTTCTAAGACTCTAGCCGAATCAAAGTATTCAACTGTAGTCTCAGGGACTACACCCAGTGGGTGCACTCAGAGTGCCCCCACTGGTTCTACCAGCTCGGATCGATCAGTCGACCAAAAGTAGCTAACTGTCAACAGTTAGACGCAGTTTCAAAAAAAAACTTCAGACCATAGCCGACTGCCAGCAGTCGACCACGGTCTCGGGGACTACACCCAGTGGGTGCACTCAACGTGCACCCACTGGTCCCATGATCCCATTCAACTAGATCGAGTGAGGAAAGTAAAAGAGAAAAAAGTTCAAGACATAAAGACTACAGTCGACTGCCAACAGTCCACCGTAGTCTCGGAGACTACACCCAGTGGGTGCACTCAGCGTGCCCCCACTAATCCAGACATTTCAATCGACACACCCAGTGGGTGTATGACAAATATTAAGATTTTCAGAAAGAAAAATTGTCAGGTATAATATCCTAACAGAACAAGCGGTGTTCAACTAACCTGGACATTGCTCTAAAGAGCTGAACTCGCATCATAAGCTGCTTGGCTGGCGGCTCGAATCGCCTTCACCTGCTCCATCATGACCCCCGCTTGGCGTATGGCTTCCTTGGCAGCACCTGCTTGGTCCTCCGGGACGTGGTGTGTGGAGAAGAGAGAAGGTGGATCGGCACTCGATGACGGAGGATGGGCACTCGTCAACGGCTCTACAAAGGACACGGTAGCCCGAGCAACATTGCTCCCCTCCGGAACCAATGATTCAGGTGCTGACACAACCTGAGCAGTCTTGCCAGCAGTCGCCTTCCTGCTCCTCCTTTGCCTCAGTGGCGCCTCATCATCATTGTCAGGGAGATCGATGATAACGCTAGGTGGAGCTACGAAAAAAGTTCAAAGTCAAAAATGAAGATCCGATCAACCGGAAGTGAAACTGCATGGATCATACCAGGATGGGAAGTAGCAGCATCCTCCATTTCTTGATCTTCATGCCTGGCTGAGGTCTCAGAAGTAGCAGCACTGCAATTTCAGAAATCAGTCGGTCAGTAATCCAGTCGACCAAGAATATATCCATGTTAAAAGAGAAAACATGAGTTATGCCGTTACCCAGATACAGTCGGAATCTCCATCCTCATCTTTGGTAGGGCCTTCGCCGGTTTTGTCGGTGCCGGTCGGGGTTGCTTCGACGCTTTCTCAGTCGGCGCTGGAGAAGTCGTCCGAGGGCGTTTGACCGACTGCCTAGCAGGCACGGCTCCCTTGCCACGCTCAATTGCAGGATAATGGGTGAGCTTGGACCGTCTTTCAGTACGAGGAGGCTCGACTACCTCCTCCTCTTCCTCCTCCTCTTCCTCGTTAGAGCCATCATCTTCTTCACCCTCATCACCGTCCGACTCCCACTCCTCTTGGCTTTCACATCCACTTCCTTCTTCTTCGATCGGTTCTTGCGCTCCGTTGGGCATCGAGTACAACTCAGTAGTGATCTGGAAGACAACAAACAGGATAAAGGTCAGTCGACCAAGTTGCAGCAAAGCGGAATGAAGAAAACAGAGTCGCAGTCAGTGAAATGTGGTCAAACCTTGTCTGGTTTGTAGGACTGGTCGAGTGGAGGAATCCTCCTGGCTCCACGAGGATTATCTCTGTTCCTCGTGATGGCGGTCATCCACCTCTCCAGAGTGGCGTCGTCGACCTCCTCCGGGTGGACCCGAGAGGTGTCTTCCGTACCAGAGTACAACCACATCGGATGGCCCCGATATTGAAGTGGCTGAATGCGCCATCGAAGGAAAACCTCTAGAAGATCCATGCACGTCACTCCGTCGCGAATGAGCTGGACCACACGCTCCATCAACATCCTAACCTGAGGCTTCTCCTCTGGAAGCACCTTCAGAGAAGATGGCTTGTTCGCTCGGTCCATGGAGAAAGGGGGGAGGCCAGTCGACTGCCCTGGCGTCGACTGGTCTTGGCAGTAGAACTAGGTCGACTGCCACCCTCGAACTGACTCGGGAAGGGTCATGGCTGGAAAGGCACTCTTACTCCTCATCTGAACTCCAAGACCCCCACACATTTGGATAACTTGGTCCTCTCTTCACTCGGGCTAGCCTTTTTCACCGTCTGAGAACGACAGGTGAAAATGTGCTTGAAAAGGCCCCAGTGCGGCCGACAACCCAAGAAGTTTTCGCACAAAGACACGAAAGCAGCAAGGTAGGCAATGGAGTTGGGTGTGAAGTGATGGAGTTGCGCCCCGAAGAAGTTCAGAAACCCTCGAAAGAAAAGATTCGGCGGCAGGGAAAAACCGCGATCTACATGGGTGGCTAAGAGGACGCTCTCACCCTCCTGAGGCTGCGGCTGCCACTCCTTCCCCGGAAGTCATGCTGACCCTTGGAGGATCAGTCCTTCGGCCGCTAGGTCGTCGAGGTCCTTCTGGGTGATGGTCGAGCGGATCCAGTCTCCCTGGATCCAGCCTTGCGGCAGGCCGGACCGCGACGAGGATCCGCCCCGGCTAGTCGCTCTCCCCTTCCCCTTCACCGTCGCCTTCTTCGCCCGCTCCAAAGCCGCCATCTTTTCCTTCACCATCGTCGCCGGCGAGGCGTGCAAGGAGCAGCCGGGCGGAGGCGGAAGCAAACGTAGTGGGCGGATCCGAAGAGGGAGAGGAGATTGGGGGCGCACTGTTTGAAAAAACCCCGTCCGGCGCCTTATATGGAGCCTCTCCCGAGTGGCTGACTAGCGGGCCTGGACGATCCTGTAAAATCCCGCGACAGGCGCACGCGCGATACATGGCGAAAAAGATGGCGCGGAGATCAAGATGTCCTTGCCTTATCCCATCCGAGTACTGCGGCATCCCCCGCTCCGCGCGCTTCCCAAAATTCGGATCCCGTCAAATCCGCCAATAGCAAAACAACTTGTCAGACAGCAGATTTCCTCTGATCCGTCGCCCGAAAATCTCCTAGTTCATAAAGTTCACTCGACAGATGCAAAGAATGGATCAAGGCGACTGAAAGAGAAGTTGACACCCTCACTAAAAAGTCATTGATCCAGAGTGAGACACTCTCGCAGCACGAAAAGCAGGTCGGAAGAATTCTCAACTCCTTCCTCACTCAAACCTCGATCCATTCGGGGGCTAATGATGAAGCCATGTACCTAGGGTAGGGTCATGGACCTGTCCAATGTACCCTCCCCAAGGACATCTTTAGAAGAAGCTGTCGTTCAGTCGACCTGGAAGACTTCCACTTGACGGACTCGAAGGCACTCGACCATGAAGACTCACTCGACCACCAGGAGATCTAGGGTCACTCTGTATCCAAACAGTCTGCTATTAAGTAGTATTTATGGCCATGATATCACTTTATGTAAGGCGTTACCAGTAACGCCTGGTCTTTATGTACATTGAACCCTCCTCTACGTGGGCTGGCTGGGGTCCTGGCGCACTCTATATAAGCCACCCCCCTCCACAGGCAGAAGGGTTCACACCCTTGTAACTCTCACGCATATAAACCAGTCGACCGCCTCTAGACACCGAGACATAGGGCTGTTACTTCCTCCGAGAAGGGCCTGAACTCGTAAAACTCTTGCATGCACAACTACTCCATTGCTAGGATCTTGCCTCTCCCTTAGTACCCCCCCTACACTACTGTGAGACTTAGAACCACGACAGATGTCACACCTGTCACTTGCCTAATAGACTCTTGACATGGTGATGTCCGTAGGATGCTCTGCATCATCCCCTCCCCCTTGGTAAAGATCAAACCTCGGATCCAAAACCAAATCACCATGGGAAAGAGATGGCTTCGACATGTAGAAGTGGACGTTCACCATGTAATTGTCATCTTCATGCTCGCAATGGGCACTCTCCAATGTCGCACCATCTTGGGATTCCTTCAAAAGGAGCAAGGACAATAAAAACATGGAAAACAAATGTGGTTAGTGTTAGCGCAAAACCAAGCATTCAAGTGGTGATTCACCAAACAAGTGTCATCATCAAGCATAGCATATGGTGTGACATGGGATTGTGGCATGGTATAGAAGCACATAATGTGAGCACAATCAAGGTCATCATGGAAACAAGCATGTGAATGTGAGGTAGCAATGCAAATATGTGGGACAAGTAAACAAGCATCTACGTCAATGTCATAGCAAGCATGCATAAAGTACTCAAAAAATGGTCAATGGTATGCATATGAATCATCCACAACACCAAATATAATGATGTGTCTAAACACATGGGGCAAGTGCAAGGCAATCCAAGCATAATGTGCATATGGTGTAGTGAAGATATCGTGGCACTCAGCACAAAGGAAAGAGCAATTGTTCAACATGTGTGAGGCAATCAATTGAAGCATGTGATAAGCAAAGGGACATGGCATATGTGAAGAACTAGATGCAACACACAAGGCATGTATGTGATGAGGCATGGCAATGTGGAAATGATAAGTCGAAGCAAGATCGCTAGCATGTGTGCAAAGTGTCATGGTGCAAGCAACACATGAAGGATGATCCACAATATGCATGCTCATGGTTTGGGTGTTCTTGAGATAGAAGGATATCACCTCGAAAGCATGTCCTTGTGCTTCCTTCACAATGCCGAAGTGGCAGGAAATGTGGTGTAGAAGCGTGTCGTGGTCGAATGTATGAGGCTCGCTCTCAAGAGCTTGAACAGTCAGCTCACGAGAAGTGGAAGTTGACATGAAGTCCAAGTATCCTACACATGCACAAAAGAAAGCAAATGACATATGTGCATGGTAGGTAAACACATCAATCATCATGATGGTTCTCTGCTCTTGCACATAATCATTAGTAGCGCAAGTGCATGAATAATATGATGCAACAATGGCTATATTCATGGCACTAGGCATATAGTGAAAAGAGGTAAGACAAGCATTCTTCACAAGGAATATGTCAAAATCTCCAAACATATGCAAGAATGTTATGGGGGCAATCTCATGAGCAAGAGTAAGAGCATTGTTACACTCAATACATGGAAAGTCATCTAGCATAAGAGAGGCAACATATGGAGATATGTGACAACATGTAATAGCAATCATGTGCAAAGCATGGAAATGGATGCCATCAACCGCATGAGATGAGCAAGTGTGAATCATGGTGATGCAACATAAGCAAGCATATCAATCATGTCGCGCAAACTAGTGGAGCGAAGATGCAACACACTAGAGGATATCATGGCAATCATGTCATGTGAGCAAATAGTAGATATAGGCAATGCACATGACATATCACAAGCATGAACACAAAGCAAGATCATAGTATAATCATGGGCATGGGGCACAAAGCAAACATGGCAATAACAAGTGATATCTCCACCAAGCTTGCAAATACACATACAAGTACTAAAGTCAATCATCATGTGTAATGCAAAAGCATGGGTCACAAATGCATGGCAAAGGCATAGTAATGAGCATATCATGCAAAATAAACATGGCAAGATGGGCATATAATATGTAATGGACAATAACTCATAGCCAAGTGAGGGCCATGTAGAAGAAATGCGCTAAGTCTTTGCGTGGAGAGAGCGGTGGGAAAGAGAATCCATGGGATCCAAAGTCATTGTTACTCTCTAGAGCTCGTTTTGTCAACTCATGGGATTGTGAGGTTGACGAGTATTCATGGGTACCTACACAAAAGAGACACAAACCAAAGAAATTGTGCGCGTGGTAAATGTACACATCATCCATCATGATGTGTATGTGCACGTGTGACTTAGCACAATGTTGGGGATATAACTACTGAGTATAAACTGCCCAGGAGGGGCCGGGTTATGCTCACAAGTAATCATCTACATTGAAGCCCATGAAGACAAAGACTATGGTGCTTTACTACGGAGACTTAGAGGCCCAGAGCCCAATGGCGGATTAGGTCCCTTAGACGTAAACCGCCATGAGTTATGTAACTTGTGTTGTAAGATAGGGAAAGGAAGAAACCGAGCCGGACACATGTATGAGCCGGCCTCGGGATTCTGTAGACCGTCGGGCGTCAACCTGTGTATATAAAGGGACGACTCGACCGCGGTTCAGGAACAAGAAACAACAACTCGAGAACTAGGCAAAGCGGATTCGCTCCCTGGTTATCGAGACCCCATCAATTCCACCACAACTAGATTGTAGGCTTTTACCTTCATCGCAAGGGGCCGAACCAGTATAAACTCCCTGTGTCCTTTGTCCGGTTTGACCCCTTTAAGCTAACCTAGTCGCGATGGCTCCACGACTAAGTCCTCACACTAGGACATCTGACGTGATAATTCCACGACAGTTGGCGCCCACCATGGGGCTATCACACGATGGTTTCAAGTTCTTGGAGGGCAAGTTCGAAGGACTCAAGGGATATGCAGTGGGCCGGATGACTAAGAGTCATTGCGGCAAGCTCTACATCAATGATGCAGGCTGGGGCCCCGACGTCGGCTCAATCGAGTACGGGTACCGGGTCCCCTTCGGAGGAATTCATGTCTTCATCGGCAAGATCGGCGAACCGGGCCCTGAGCTTGACATCTGCACCGACCTCGTCGAGACGGCTCAGCGTGCAAGCCCTGCACGGATTCAGCCCGCCATGAAGCGTGCATTCTTAGGATTCATCCATGGTACCGAATCTGAACCGGTATCGGATGGTGAGACGGTCGTCTACTCCGATGGCGAGTCATCCATTAGGGAGACCAAGTCACTGAATCAAGTACAGGATGGCCGGTTCGGGGGTTGTTCCGATGCCGACAGTATTCCGGACCCCTTTGAACCGCCAAACTGGGTTGCAATTTTCATGGCCGGTACGCAGCTCGCGCCTCAACCTTCAGCAGCGGCGACAATGATTTCCGGATCGGCAGCCGGGGGAGGAGGCCCCGCACGCCCCCCGGCTCAAGTCTTGTCCGGTTTATTGGATGCTTTAGCAACATTGTTGACCACTGAGGTTAATCCGGATAATCAGGATGAGCATAATGCAGAGGTCAGAAAATTGCGGGATTATATAGCTTAGGCTAAGGAGGACATGGCTGCTGAGGAGACCAGGATGGCCGAAGAGCGGGCCGCTTTAGATGCCCAAGCTCAGCGAGTTCATGCGGAATCTTACCGGATTATGATGGACCAAAACGCTTCAAACGAGGTGATGATGAGGAGGCACCAGTCTCGTCTACCACCGGTTTACGAAGCAAGGAATCTCTTCAGTACGCCAGGAGCGGGAACCAGTAACCCGCCCGTAGCGAACCAAGTTGAAGCGCTCAGGAAAGGAGCGTCGGATCAACCGCGCATGATGGAACTGCCTCGGCAGAACCCTGATCCGCCACAATACGTGCCAACACCATTGGGTCACTTCCCTACCCCGTTGGATAATATGATTGCTGCGGCGACAAGATTGGTCGCTATTCCAATGGAAGGTGATTCTCCAGCAGCGGTTGAGACACGACGAGCTAGAGATCTTCTCCAAACAGCGATGGTTCAGCAGCAGGCTTATTCTTACAGTCGTGACAGGATTCACTCTACCCCTCGCCCAAGCCAGAGTTACAGTAGCATGTTGAAGAGCCGGTTGTATCAAGCAGTGGATGGAACCATAATCTGCCACGAAGGCCTAACCCGGCAGGAGGGAGGAATGATGCACAGGATGTAGTGGACCAAGGACGAGCCTGTCGAGGAGCCGGATTAGCTGCGCAGGATGTGGAACGTCAACTTATGCCGGTTCGTGCAACAACTGCAGTAGAGCCAGGAGTTGTTTTCACCACTTTGGGGGTGCCGTGTCTCACACCGGCCCTGCGCAATGTGCGGTTGCCTAGGGATTTCAAGGGTCCTCGGAAGGTGCCCAATTACATTGTTGACTTACACCCTGAGTCATGGGTCGAGAGCTGTGAGATGGCGATGGAGATGCTGGATGTGGATGGAGCGGCATGTGCTAAGTACTTCACTATGATGCTAGAAGGAACAGCTCGCACTTGGCTAAAGAGTTTACCACCTAATTCCATCAGGTCATGGGATGAGTTGAAGAGCCGGTTTATCAACAATTTCAAAGACACATGCAAGCAACCCATGTCAATTATCGATCTGGCCGCTTGTTTTCAGGAGGAGAACGAGTCAACCACCCATTGGGTGCGCCGGGTTTCAGAGATTTTGCATTCATCAGACCGCATCAACGCCGATTCAGCAGTTATAACATTGGAGGGCAATTGCAAGTTTAAACCTTTGAAGTTGAAGTTGGGGCGACTCAAGCGTCACTGCAATGATATGGGAACCCTAATGGCAGCTCTGGTTAAGTATGCTGAATCTGATAGTACCAAGGATCCCGAGTCTGATGAGGAAAAGTCGAGGAAGGGAAAGAACAGTGGCAACACCAAGGGGCAACAGCATAATCCGGTGGGCCACGGGAACAATGGTAAGCGTAAAGCGGATAGTTCGGATTTTGTGGCTAACACCAATGTGTAGGGTAATGTGCGACGTCACAAGGGTAGACCGCCCCAGTGCGGTGGAGGCATGAATCTGGAGCGCCTGCTAAACCAGCCTTGCCCAAAGCACGGGACGAAGGAGAATCCGGCCATGCACCTCTGGAAGGATTGCTTCATTATCCGGGAGTTCAAAAACTCTGATCTTTTCCGGTATGATCAGGGGCCATCTGGCGGTTCAGGTCCCGGATCTCATGGGCCGGGTTACGGCGGAGGCGGTTCAGACTCAGGATTTCAGGGTAATCAGAGTAACCAGAACAACCAGGGTGGTCACAACCAGCAGAATAATCAGGAGAATCAGCAGCAGTCGGGTTATCAGGGTCACCCAAAGCAGTTGAATAGTGGGCAGTATCATGTTTTTACCACTAGCTTGTGCAAGCGTGATTAGAAGCTTCACAAAATGGCAGTTAACGCTGTTGAACCGCCAGTACCCCGTTACTTGCGTTGGTCCGAGCAGCCCATTGTGTGGAGCAGAGAGGATCATCCCCCCCCCCCCGGGTTGATAATTCGGGTCATCTGGCTTTGGTGGTGGCACCTCAGGTAGGGGGTTATAAGTTCACCAAGGTACTCATGGATGGAGGGAGCGGCATCAACATCTTGTATTATGAAACCTTCCGTCACATGGGATTGACGGATAAGAATCTTAAACCATCAAACATTGTTTTTCACGGTGTGGTACCAGGTAAATCGGCATATCTGGTTGGCAAGATAGCTCTGGAAGTGGTGTTTGGAGATGATCATGATTCCAGGTCAGAAACCTTAACCTTTGAGGTGGTGAAAATCCAGAGCCCATATCACGCCCTGTTTGGACGGCCGGCTTATGCAAGGTTCATGGCAAGGCCCTGTTATGTTTATTTACAAC
Organism: Triticum dicoccoides; assembly: GCF_002162155.2. Lineage (NCBI taxonomy): Eukaryota > Viridiplantae > Streptophyta > Magnoliopsida > Poales > Poaceae > Triticum > Triticum dicoccoides. The sequence goes on from NC_041387.1 coordinate 408,200,072, forward strand.
TCAAAATGCTGGGTCATAAGGGGACCATTACGGTACATGGTGGAGCCGTCAGACCGCTTTGGACTGTGAAGAGGGTGATGTGGCCTACGCTGAGTCGGTTTGCACAACAGAAGAGTTGAAGTTCTACAAGGACAATGTTGATCCGGTAGATATGACTCCTCTGAAGAAGCCCACCATAGAGCATGACCTGACCCTGAAGTTTAAACCGTCTGATGAGACTAAGTTGGTTGATTTTGTTCCTGGTGATTCATCCAAGCAGTTTAGTATCAGCACTACTCTGAATCCGAAATAGGAAAGCGCGCTCATCGAGTTCATCCATGAGAACCGAGACATCTTTGCATGGAAACCTTCTGACATGCCAGGTGTACCGAAGCGACTCGCTGAGCACAATCTCAATATTGATCCCAAGTTTAAACCGATCAAGCAGTTTCTCCGCCGCTTCAAAGAAAGGCGCAAGGCTATTGGTAAGGAGGTAGCCCGGCTTTTGGCGTCTGGGTTTATCATTGAGGTTTTTCATCTGGAGTGGCTGGCTAATCCGGTACTTGTGCTTAATAAGAATGGTACTTGGCGCATGTGTGTGGATTACACGGACTTGAACAAGGCTTGTCCGGCCGATCCTTTTGCTCTCCCTTGTATTGATCAGATCATTGATGCTATGGCGGGTTGTGAGCATTTGAGTTTCTTGGATGCTTATTCTGGTTATCATCAGATCAAGATGGCACTTAAGGACCATGAGAAAACAGCTTTTAAAACTCCTTTTGGAGCCTTCTGCTATGTGTCTATGCCTTTTGGGCTCAAGAGTGCTCAGGCGACTTGTCAGCGATGTGTGCAGAATTGTCTCCATAATCAAATTGGGCCAATGTTCATGCTTATGTCGATGATATTGTGGTGAAATCCAGGAAGAAGGAGACGCTGATAGACGACTTGAAGGAGACCTTCGATAATCTTCGGGTTTATAAGATGATGCTTAATCTGGCCAAGAGCATTTTCGATGTTCCGGCAGGCAAACTCTTGGGTTTTCTGGTGTCTAACAGGGGCATTGAGGATAATCCGAAAAAGATCAAGGCTATTACATCTCTGGCTAAACCGGCGTGTATCAACGATGTTCAACGTCTCGCGGGTCATATTGTGGCCCTGAGCCGGTTTATCAGTCGGTTGGGAGAGAAGGCGATCCCTTTGTATCAGTTGTTGAAGAAGACAGACAATTTTGTCTGGAGTGATGCGGCTAATGCGGCATTTGAGGACTTGAAGAAGCAGTTGGCCGAGCCGCCGGTTCTTGCTGCTCCGGTCGATAATGAGCCGCTGTTGTTATATGTGGCTGCTAATGCCCGGGTTGTCAGCATGGCTATTGTGGTAGAGCGCAAGGAGGCCGGGAAGGAGTATCCGGTTCAACGGCCGGTTTATTATATCAGCGAAGTACTCATCGAGTCAAAGCAGAGATATCCGCATTGGCAGAAGCTTGTGTATGGGGTTTTCATAGCGAGCCAGAAGCTTAAGCAATACTTTCAGGGCCATCCCATCATAGTGGTCAGTTCCACTCCTTTGGGAGATATAATCCAGAACAGGGAGGCAACTGGCCGGGTTGCTAAGTGGGCAATTGAGCTTGGCCGCATGGGGTGAAATATATGCCTCAGACAGCTATCAAGTCCCAGGCGCTCGTGGATTTCATCAATGACTGGACAGAGTTGCAGGTGCCGGAAGATAAACCGGATAACACGTACTGGACTATCCACTTTGACGGGTCCAGGCAATTAGAAGGCTCGGGGGCTAGAGTTGTCCTTACTTCCCCTCGAGGTGATAAAATTTGTTATGTTCTCCGCTTACTGTTTCCCTGTACTAACAATGCAGCTGAGTACGAGGCCTTGCTCCATAGTCTTCGAGTGGCTAAGGAAATGAACTTAAGCCAGGTGCGGTGCTTTGGGGACTCTGATTTGGTGGCTCAGCAAGTTTCTGATACTTGGGATTCTAAGAATCCACTCATCGCGGCTTACTGATGAGAGGTGGATATTGTTGCTGGTCACTTCAAGGGTTATTAGGTTGAGCACATTGATCGGCACAAAAATGAAGCGGCAGATGCTTTAAGCCGGCTGGGGTCTCAGTGTAAACTGGTGCCGCCCAATACCTTTCTGGATGTTTTGCATAACCCGTCGGTTAAGTTGCCTACTGAGGAGGACCTGGCTATTCCTAATTCGGAGTCTCAATTGGTGGCTGCTCTGCATATTATTCCGGATTGTGCGATTCCATATTTGGCGTATATGAACCGGGGCGAGTTACCAGAAGATGAAGTTTTGGCCAGACAGATAATCCGGCGGTCCAAATCCATGATTATTCACAATGGCGAGTTACATCACTGCAGTGTCTCGGGGGCGTTTCAGCAATGTGTTTCCCCTGAAGAAGGCCGTGAGATTTTGCGTGAGATCCACGAAGGCGACTATGGTCACCACGCTGGTTCAAAATCCTTGGTTGCTAAAGCTTTTCGTCATGGTTTTTGTTGGCTGACGGCCCATGCTGATGCTGAGGACTTGGTGAAAAGGTGCGACAGTTATCAAAAAATTTCACGCCGAGCTCATACTCCGGCTCAGGAGCTAAGGATGATTCCAATCACTTGGTCGTTTGCTACTTGGGGGCTTGATATGGTAGGGCCTTTTAAGCGGTCCAAAGACAAGAAGACCCACCTTTTGGTGGCTGTTGATAAGTTCACTAAATGGGTTGAGGCGGAGCCAGTAAGCAAGTGTGATGCAGCCACGGCGGTTCAATTCATGAAGAAGGTGATCTTCCGCTTCGGTTTTCCACACAGCATCATCACAGATAACGGCACGAATCTCTCCAAAGGTGATATGGAGGACTTTTGTCAACAAGAGCACATCCGGCTTGATGTGTCATCAGTGGCTCACCCCAGTCCAATGGTCAAGCTGAGTGAGCTAATCAAGAAATCTTGAAGGGTATGAAGCCCCGTCTTATGGTTCCTTTGAAGAGGATGTCAGGTTGTTGGGTGGAGGAGTTACCTTCCGTGTTATGGAGCATAAACACCACCCCCAATCGCTCAACGGGTTATACACCTTTGTTCATGGTTTACGGGGCAGAGGCGGTACTCCCTAGTGATATTTGTCATGACTCGCCCAAGGTGGCCAATTATGTTGAAGTGGACAACGAACAAGCACGCCAAGAAGCACTGGACCTGTTAGATGAAAAACGGGACATGGCGGCGGCTCATTCGGTGATTTATCAGCAAGACCTGCGGTGTTATCACAGTCGCCGGGTTAAGACCAGAACTTTTCAAGAAGGCGACTTAGTGCTCCGGCTCATCCAAGATCCGACCGATATGCACAAGTTATCCCCACCTTGGGAAGGGCCCTTTGTGGTCAGAAAGAATCTGAACAACGGATCATACTACCTCATCAACGTTCGAGAGCACAAAGACTCACGAAATCGAAGGAGGAGACCCGCGGGCCGTGGAACATTGCTCACCTTCGGCCTTACTAAACCTGAGCCATAGGCTCCCATTATGTACATATTTTGGCAATGTATATACTATGATCAATATAATAAACCGGCACCCTTGCTACAAGCAGGGCCTTTGCCATTCTTCCAATATTTCTTGGTTACATGGGGGCTTTTGCTTATAAAGCGACGTCCTGTTTGTCCATTAAACCGTCTATCATGCCACAACAAAGCTTGGGAGCTTCACAGCTAAGGGGCCAAAGAGAGTATTGTTGCTACGCACAGCTCAAACATAGGCACCCACTGAGCACAGCTCAAAAAGTTACTTGGGGGCTATTTGTGCAAAGCAACAAAGAGTTTGAAAGGACCCTTGTAATAGGCTATCGAGCCAGGCTTGGAAGCCAAGTGTATTCACCTAAAACCCCGGGCTAACCTGCCTTCATCAAGTAAGCCACTCCATCCAGATAATCCTGGTATGACCCGCCGAAGGTTTGACAAGTCAATCTAATACAGACCCTGAACTTTTCAAAGTTAAAATGATGATTGGTTAATCTGAGGTCCATCTTAAAAGGCTTTGTGAAATGGTTTAACTCAGCAGCCTGGCAGCCCATGAAAAGCCTCGAATTTGGGCCTGACAGCACTTGAAAAGCCTTGACTACAAGTTTTTATTTGCTTTTATTTGTCAAAGTTTTTCTTCTTTGATAAGGTTTCATGATGAACCGGCGTCTATTGACCCGGCCTGACTATAAGTCATCAAATTAACCCGGTGTTTGTTAACCCTGCTTGGTTTTCAGCTATAAGTTGTTAGACCGCATTCAATTCTAAACCGGTGTTTTTTAACCCGGCCTGGCATTGACTATAAGTTGACCAGGATGATCATCCGGTGTTTATCATAACCCGGCATGGCTTCAGTATAAACCAGCAGAGCATGGTAAAGAGTTATCAGCACTCCAGATTTGGGTTATTACCCTTACTATAAGAAAGTTGATAAACCAATGATGTGATTCAATATCACATGTATGACATATTTCATATTTTGTTATCCTTGCAACCTTGGTTATAAACCTGGCTTTATATTGGGCATTATGACCCGTCCGACGGTAAACCGCCAGGACAATTTTTCCATCCATTGTGTGCAGAAACAGGATTGCATGAAATTGCTAAGGCACATAAGCAGACACAGCAACAATCATGACGGATTAAACCAGTGTTATGCAGCAGTGCACGATGGCAACATATCAAAGAAGTGTTTCAACTACCCTAATACAAGGCGCTTTGATGCCCAAAAGAATAATTGTTTGTCGCACAAGTCGTAGTGTGCAGAAATCAAACCGGCTAACAGATTATGATTCAGCATCAGGCTGATGTGATGATGATGGATCGTCTTGCACCGGTTCACCCTCCTCCTGTACACCCAGTGGCTGGAAGTCAATGGTTGCCCAGTAAATCCCAGTTAAGGCTCGGAAGACAGCTTCATAGCTTATAAGGGTGGACGGTTCAACATCAGGGGCATAAGTGTTCTTACGGATTGGCGGGATAAGATTCTGCACTTCATAAACAGATGCATCAATCTGCTTGTTGTCTGCATCATAAATTGGCCAGTGGAAAGACAAGTCAGTCTCTTCAGCCAGTTTGCTTGCAAGTGGACGCATTTCCTTAGTCAAGGCCTTGAGGGCTTCATTATCAAAATCTGAATCGTCTTCTTTTTGGCTGGGATAGCCGTTTCTAATGTCTTCTGGATCAAGATCAGCTATCCAGGCTTTAGCTCGGGTTAGAGCAGACAGAGCACCAGCCCTCACAGCTGATCTCTTTACTTCCTCAAGCTGGGCAGGTGTCATGGATAACTTGGCCAATGTGTCCTTGATCAAGGTTGGAGGCCGTTTATTATATGAGGCTGTGCAGATGACCCGTTGAACACCGGTATACAGTTGTTCTATCAAAGTATAGGCAGCCTTCAATTTTTTACGCATGTCTGCTCCAAGATGAGCAACACGGCTACCTGCAATCGTGAAAGCATGATTATTAAACCGGCAGTTTCAAGGATGTTTAAGGATAACTTATGAAGAAAGTACTTACCAAAGACAACAGAGGTCATAGCATTTATTTGCCGCTTTAGGCCAGTCAGTTCTTCTGTCACCAGTTTAAGGGCCGCTTCAGCATCTTCTGCCCGCTTTACCAGAGTTGCTTTCTCAGCATCCCAGTTAGCACGTTCATTTTTGAACTCTTCCTTCAATTTTTCCATGGAGGCCAAGGTGCTAGCCAGCTCATCTTTTGCCTTGGATGACTCTGCCTACTGGGATTTGATGTTTTCTCGAAGATCGGTGAGTTGGGATTCTTTCTTCTTCAGATCATCCTGTAAAGGACAGTTAATCAATTGGTAGCACATCTTTAAAGTCCCAAGCACATAACAAATTATACACTTGGCACTTGGGGGCTAATGCCTATCGTTTCTCATCAATAGTATGATCAAGTCCCAAGACTCAATACAAGTATTAATTTTGGCACTTGGGGCCTAATGTGGATTGCTTTTTAAACACACTCATATTTTGGAAGTCCCAAGCACATAACAAGTTATATACTTGGCACTTGGGGGCTAATGCATACCGGATCAATTTCAGGTTATCAAGTTTTATTGAACCGGTTTCTGCTGATGGTTGTCAGGAATTTTGGAGAACTGCATTACAAGATATACTGGTTCATCCTAAAGGTATAAACCGATCCATAGGGGCTACCGATGCAGAAGTTCAATATTATTTTATCACAAGTCCCGGTTCACAAAAAGTGTTATGAACCGGCCCTTGGGGGCTACTGCAGTTGGTACTCTATGACAGCATAAAGGAAAGAAAAATGTATGCAAAGGGATGGATATTTACCTCATATCACTCTTTCATCAGATTAACTAAACCGGCTTCATAATATCGGCTTGTATACAGACGATTTAAGTATCCAGAGTGGAGGTCCTGAGCATTGAGGTGAGCATAGCTAGATAAATCTGTCTTCCACTTGCCCTTATCCACATCAGAGAATTCTTCCTTGGCACTGTGCTTTGATACAGCGACAGGATTGCCAGGAGCAGTGTGACCAAAACCGGTAATCACAACGTCATCTATGGTGCCATCAACAGTCTTTGATGGGATTGACGGTTTATCAGATGCTCTTGCCGGGCTTGGCGGATCAACAGTTGGGCTTGGCGGATCAACAGCCTGGCTGGTTGGGTTTGTTTCTCCCGGTTCAGCAAAAGTATCTTGAGCTTGAGGTACCGGATCATCCAGGATATTTTCAGCATTTTGATTGGTAGCTTCTGAAGTCTTCTCCGGTTCAGGGGCCAAATTGTCGTCAGTTGGTGTAGTCAGCTTGGATTTCTTGCTAAGTCTGGCTTTGGCACTGAAGAAAACAGATGAAGAGGTTAGTACAATAAGCCAGTACAAGGCATAAAAGGTTAAAAATCATATGCTTACCCTGGAACAGTTTTGAGGAAGGGCATTTGTGTGGCTGATGACTCGCAAGAGGATGAATGCGAGGTTCCCTGATAATTTGAATCAGACGGATTAAGAGGATTTTGGAAGTAACCCGCCTTGGGATAAACTGTATTAGAAGTACAAGAGACCTCTATGACCACTTGCGAACCGGATAGTTCGGTAAACCGGAAGAGGTGACTTGTTGACCACTATGACGGGTGGTGCGACGAGCTTCAGGCTGTTGCATCTTCAAATAAAAGCGTGGATCCAAATAACAAGAGGGTGTGAACGTTTTACTTTCCGGACTGCGCGATGGAGTTTTTGTACCAGCACATGATTTGAGTCAGAAGATAGAACAATTACCTCTGCATCACCAGCGCGACTAGCTTCCGCTTCATCCTGATAATAATCATTGTCAATGAGATGTACGAAAAAAAGAACAAAGAGAGTCAAGTTCTACCTCTGACTCTGGGTCATCCATCTCTTCATCATTGGGAATATCAGAAGCATCGGTGGTTTTCTTCTTTGCTGACCTCTTTGTGACTCTGGTCTTAACACGAGGCGCTCTCACCAGTTTATCTTGTGATTTCCTCTTCCAGAACGGATCATCACCCTGTATAGATGGACATAAAATTGTAAAAGAGTTTTTAAGAAGGAACAAATTGAAGCAAGAAAGATGCAATCCTTACAGTTGGCGGTTTGTTGGAGACATAAAAGGGACTAAGCCCTGTCTTGCTGCATTCAGATATCGGTTCATCCAACATCATTTTGACAGCTTCAGTAACTTCGTCTTCGAATAGCTGAATATCAGTGTGCCGCTGAGGGTCGTTGACATCCCCAGTATACTCGCACATTAAACCGGTGCGACGGCTTAGGGGTAAGATGCTCCAAGAGACCCAGCAGCGGACAAAGTCAATACCGGTTAACCCATTCGCCATGAAGGCTCAGAGCTTGGAAAGCTACGGTGCCTATTTGGATCGTTCCCTGGCAGTAAGCCGTTGGGGGAATGGATGTTCATTGGTAAGTCGGTGAGCATGATAACCCGGCAGAGGATTTTCATCTTCAGGGGTAGTATTTTGGCAATAAAACCAAGTTTGATTCCAGTCCTTGGGGTGGTTGTGATGTTTGGCATGAGGAAAATTGACATCTCTCCTTTTCTGAATCGATACCCCACCAAGTTCAGTATTGGCCCCGTCTGTAAATTCAGTATGCCGGTTCAAGTAAAAGAAATCTCTGAACAACTCGACGGTCGGTTCTTCTTGCAAATAAACCTCACAAAACACTTGGAAATTGCAAATATTGGACACAGAGTTCGGTCCAATGTCTTGAGGGCGGATTTGGAAGCTAGCAAGTACATCACGCATTTTTTTTGATCCGGGAGGGCTAAACCCTCGATCCAGAAGATGAGCAAACACAACTACTTCTCCATCTTGGGGTTCAGGCGGATTCTCAATACCAGGGACCCTCCAGTAGATGGTTTCCTGGCTCGCTAAAGCGCCAGTCAAGATGTACCCAGTCAGTTGCTCTTCTGTAACCCGGGAAGTGACCCAGTTGCAAGCATAAAACTGTTTGTCCATTTCAATGACAAGCTGGAAAAGAGGATTCAAACCGGTTTACAAATTATGATTGATACACATAAACTGGCATCAGGATGGAGGAAGGAAATAACGAGGCATATGTCCATTGAAGGTTAAGTTGGCGGTTTAAGAGAGGGCTAACGGTACCTGGCGGGTTATCATTTTCTAAAAGTTAAACCGCCTACAGTGGTATGGAAGGAACAGATCTGAAAATTACTAAGTGCTGCAGAAACAGGTTTCACAGATGATGTTATAATTATGGATCTAGCGCAGTTCAGGAAAAGGAAAAAATTTCAAAGCCCTAAAGTGGTGATAGCAATACAGCAAAGGTTCAGATGGGATCTATTCACGGACAAAGGGATGCTATGGTGAGGAAAAATAAACTATAGCTACGGCCGCGCAGGAAGGATATCAAGTTCGTCAACAATGATGTGACAGTAGGTCAAGCAATGAACGCCGACGAACACTGATGAACACCGACGAATACATGAAAGCCTAATGCAGATCTAGGGTTGAATAAAAGAAGGCTTACCAGCTTCACGGGAGCAGCGGAGAGGTGCCGCAGTTCTCTGGTGCGCTCAGGTCGATGCAGCGGCCAAGGGTGGTGCAGCGGTTGAAAGTCGAGGGCGGCGGCAGAGCTTCAGGGCTCGGGCGTCGCAAGGAGGAAGAAGAGGCGAAGAGGCACAGAAGGGGAAAAAGAAAAAGACATTTGGTCCTATTTATAAGGCAAATGGATAAACAGGCCGGCGTAGGAATCGAGGAGCCCAAAAAATGGATATGGGACACAGCTGTCGCCTCGGTCTTCGGAGGTCAATTAATAAAGGGAAATATTTACAGGGTTTTTATAAGCAGATGACGTCATGATGATTTATTGCGAGTTCGGAAGATGACGCCATGGTGGTTTAAAGATTCACGAAAGGATGATACCATGGCGGTTTACAAGGTCAACATGAAGATATTCAAGGATGGAATTTTCATAAATGTTGAAGCTTGACATGAACAGGTTCAAATCAATCTGGGGCCTAATGTTGGGGATATAACTACTGAGTATAAACCGCCCAGGAGGGGCCGGGTTATGCTCACAAGTAATCATCTACATTGAAGCCCATGATCACAAAGACTATGGCGCTTTACTATGGAGACTTAGAGGTCCAGAGCCCAATGGCGGATTAGGGCCCTTAGACGTAAACCGCCATGAGTTATGTAACTTGTGTTGTAAGATAGGGTAAGGAAGAAACCGAGCCGGACACATGTATGAGCCGGCCTCGGGATTTTGTAGACCACCGGGCATCAACCTGTGTATATAAAGGGACGACCCGACGGTGGTTCAGGAACAAGAAACGACAACTCGAGAACTAGGCAAAGCGGATTTGCTCCCTGGTTATCGAGACCCCATCAATTCCACCACAACTGGATCGTAGGCTTTTACCTTCATCGCAAGGGGCCGAACAAGTATAAAATCCCCCTGTCCTTTCTCCGGTTTAACCCCTTTAAGCTAACCTAGTCGCGATGGCTCCATGACTAAGTCCTCACACTAGGACATCTGACGTGATAAATCCACGACACACAAGATGAGAAATGCTCAAAGAAATTTTACGCACGGTATAAGAACATGTCATCCATCATGAAAGAATAGTTGTTATGTATGACACAGTGGGAATGCAAATTGAGCATACAATTATATGGCACATCAATAGCATTTTCATTCATGGGAAACATATGGTGCACATAATTATTTGGTTCATGCAATGGATGGGATGGATCAAAATCTCCTAACATGTATGAGGAAACTATGGGGGTCTCCTCATGAACAACATTGGAAACATCATATGGAGAAAAAGGACAACATCCCGAACAATGCATATCCGAAGCTAGGTGGTCATGGCATGACATATGAGATAAATGATACAAAGGGGGCATATCAATATCATCACAAGAAAAATAAATGCCAATAACCATGGGCTTGTCATCTAGGCCGTAAGTGCAAATTGGGTTAATTTTAATGGCATATGCATAGTCACTACAATGAGATTGCAAATATGACATACGGGAGATCCCATGTATAGCATATGAAAAGTCAAACGGATTATCTAACATGATGTGACCAAGAGAATTGTCACAAGAAATCCTATGTGACATGGCATCACAACTAATAGACTCCACATGGCAATCAACATACTTATCATAAATTGGTAAATCATCGCATGAGGAAATCATACTATCATGAAGCATGGTACTAGGTGGATTAACATCATGCAAGCAATCAATGTCAAGAATGTCCACTAGTGGGACTTGAGCATCACCTTCACCTATGTTACCTTTTTCATTACACTCAAGTGGTGTAGGTGAGGTGGGAATGACCAAATGTTGGTGATCTTCGTCTTGATGGAACCATGTGGGGGGTGCATCATATTCCACCATGGCCATCGTCTTGTCCAAAGGGAGGATGAAGTCATCGAGGATCGGCGCGTCGTCATATATTGGACCTAGCACCAAATGAGAAGACACCATAGAGGTAGAGGTCAAGTCGTTAGTGATGAAATTGGCCTCAGAAGATCTATCAACTATATCATTCTCTCTATGTGGTGGTTTACTCACTCCCTCAAAGTAGGTGCACTCAATCTCACATATGGTGGAGTCACTCATCTCACTCAAGTGTTGGGGGTTGTGGCTCTCCTCACATGGGAATTGTGGCAACTCGTCATATATGGGGCTAGTGGTGAAGTCACCCTCATTCCCAATATGGTGGCACAAGTCACTCAAGTCATCATACGTCGCCGTGGTCGAAGGGAAAGTCCCATGCTCAACCATCTCGTCACCATCGCCGTGGATGAAGGCCGAAGATGGCACATCATCACTCTCCTCCATGACCGAAGGGGAAATCCCATGCTCGATCATCTCGTCATCGTCGTCGTGGATGAAGGCCGAAGATGGAGCATCATCCCTCTTTCCTCCTAAGATGGAAGCATCATCCTTGCTCATCACCATATTGCTTGCCTCCAAAGCTTGGTCCTTGAAGGTCTTCGTGGTCGTACTCGTCGCCACACCGTCTTGAAAAAGAGTCGAAGTAGACTCGGCATCATCAATGCCACAAAGAGGGATGGCGGTGAAGTCGAACTTGGGAGCATCATCTTGGAGCTCATTGGGCTTGGACATCTTGGTGGTGCTATCCTCATGCTCGTTCTCATGGAGCTTGCTCATCGTGAAGTTTGCTTGGGGCGGCGAAGCCTTGGTGTCGGTGTCAAAACTGGCGGATCTCGGGTAGGGGGTCCCGAACTGTGCGTCTAGGTGGATGGTAACAGGAGACAAGGGACACTATGTTTTTACCCAGGTTCGGGCCCTCTCGATGGAGGTAAAACCCTACTCCTGCTTGATTAATATTGATGATATGGGTAGTACAAGAGTTGATCTACCACGAGATCAGAGAGGCTAAACCCTAGAAGCTAGCCTATGGTATGATTGTTGTTCGTTCCACGGACTAAAACTCTCCGGTTTATATAGACACCGGAGAGGGATAGGGTTACACAGAGTCGGTTACAATGGGAGGAGATCTACATATCGTATCGCCAAGCTTGCCTTCCACGCCATGGAAAGTCCTATCCGGACACGGGACGAAGTCTTCAATCTTGTATCTTCATAGTCCGGGAGTCCGGCCAAAGGTCATAGTCCGGCCATCCTGACACCCCCTAATCCAGGACTCCCTCAGTAGCCCCCGAACCAGGCTTCAATGACGATGAGTCCGGCACATAGATTTGTCTTCGGCATTGCAAGGCGGGTTCTTCTCCAAATCCCATATACCCGTCGAATAGTGTCCGGCTTCTGATGAACGTTGTGCTCCTTGGCTTCCGCGCCCAATAATGGCCATCTTCCACATGTCAAAAGAATGCGAAAAGACAGGGGTTCCTTTTTTCATTTACCCCCTTAGCTGCGCAAAAGGGCCACCTATAAAAGAGACGGGGATTTAGATCTGAATCACACCATCTGCCCTCCACGAGCATTCATTAGAGCGCATTCCACAGAGATCCATTCTACCATGGTCGGTCAACGCAACTCCTCCTCTCGCCTCTCCAGCCCTCGGCCCGGAGATTGGGAGAGGTGTTCCGTCCCGCACAGCGAGCTAGTAGCGCCCCAAACCAAGGGGCTCCTCCCCCCAGCATACATGGTCCCAGTTCGAGCCGGTCTTGCCACCTACAATGGCGGAGATCAGGCGGAGAGCTTCCCCAATCCCTCCAAAGGAGAGCGGGTATGCCTTGTCCCTTATTTAATAAGAGGGCTCGGGTTTCCAATTCATCCGTTTCTCTGGGGGCTCCTGGAGTTCTATGGCCTCCAGCTACACAACCTCACGCATGCCTCCATACTGCATATTGCGGGCTTCGTGACCCTTTGCGAGTTGTTTTTGGGCATCGAGGCCCATTTCGCGCTGTGGAAGAAGTTGTTCTGCCTCGTGCCCCGCTCTCAGGAGGGGTCGATTTATCAAGTGGGCGGAGCCGAACTATGGCGCATCGCCGTGACCGGATATCTATCCGGAACCCCAAAGAAGGCGTCCGAGGACTGGCCTTCAGAATGGTTTTATATAGAAGACGTCCCCCTGCCGGACCCTCTATGGATCGGCCTTCCTGAGTTCAATAATGCTCCCTTGAAGAAACACTTGAGCTGGCGTCCACGGAGCCCTCAGAGGGAAACTGACAGGGACGTCCTTTACCTGATGAGCCGGATAAGGTTGTTAGCTCATTCCGGACTGACCATGATCGAGGTCATGGCCACATGCATTACGCGGGGGGTGCAGCCGCTTCAGTACAGAGGCCACCCCATGTGGGATTTCAATGGGGAGGACGACGCCACCCGGTGAGGTCGCAAGGGGCCGGATTCGGCTGCCACTCTAACGAAGATCTTATCCGCTTTGTACAAGGGAGAAGAGGAGAAATTCCTCCGTGTCAACCCACGGGGCGGATTCTCTATGTACAATCCTCCAAGTTGGGTAAGCGAACACTTTCAATTTCCTATCCGTTTTCATATTCCCATAGTTAAGTACTTAGTCTAGCAATTTTAACGCAGGAGCTACGCCAGATTGTAAAGGAGATAAACAGCCCTCCCCCACAACCGGAGGACCCGGAACGGTCCCTCGACCCGGACTCCCAAGAGGAACCGGACTTATGTGTGGAGCTGATTGAAGGGGTGTTTCATCAATTGAGTAAGGACAACACCTTAGTGGCCATTACGGCCGATTATCCCGGACTACTTCCAGCCTCAAAGGTAACCGAGACCGAAGTCCCAGTACTTTCAAGAGGATCCATCCGTGCTTATTTTTGATTGCCGTATACCAATGGCGTTTTTTGCAGGGGAAGTCCTTCAGGCGGAGGGCCGAGCCCGCGGTGGCTAGCCAACAAAGGCCATCGAGGCCCAGCGGGCTAAAAGGAAGTGCGGATCGGATCGAGACGCCGGTGCAACAGTACGGCATGCGACTTTAATGCCCAGGGTTTATGCCTTCAAGGCATACTAACGCTCATGCTCTCTTCAGGAAGAAGAGCGCCCGCCGGACTATATCCACCGGCCAGGCTTCAAGGCTGGGTCCGGAAGCGGAGGCGAACACGGGGCACGCACCGGACGCTCCTCCGACAAAGGACATGGACGGGCTATCTGCCACCAATTCAGAGGTGGAGAGTGCCATGAACCACAGGCGTCGCCAGACTGTTCTTCATGACGCATGTTTTTCCCAAGAGGCGTTGGACGCCTTTAATACGGGAGATGCGTACCTCCGTGCAGCTCAAAATGGTCTAGCCAGAGCCACAGAGCAGTATGTAAAAGACATACGGGTGAGTAAATCTGATGGTTATATATGTCAGTAGCGCCCGAGACTTGAAACAGTTAAAATACCTGATTTAAGGATCATTTGTTATGCAGGATCTTACAAAAAAGAATACGCAACTGTCCCAGGAGCTGGAAGAGTGCAAGGCCCAACTTGAGGCCGCACTAGCCGTCACAGGGAATGCCTAGGAGACCCCCTCAGGTAATATATGCTTCAAAAGATGAGTATGTTGTGAAGTGCGGCATGTGTGCAATTCTGACAATAACAGTACAGATGGCGCTGGAGTGGATCCGGACAAGCAACAACTCTTGCGCCAGTTAAAGGCCGGCGAGAGCGTGCTTGCGAGGGTGAGGCAAGAGAAGAACAAGCTTCAAGATGCCAATACCCAGCTGGGCGAGGAACTAAAGGATGTTCATGCTCAGCTGTCGGATTCCGTAAAGGAGAATCGGCGACTTCGACGCGGCATTTTTAGTAAGTGCTTGAACGAATCTTCGAAAAAGAGTTCGGTGAGGAGGTCGATTGACAGAGTTATGTCTGTAGGTATGCTGACAGGTCGGCCTGCGGAGGAAATGCCCGGTTCTACGGGTGACCTTCTTCCCGAGCTATCGCAACTGCACGAACGAGTTCGGCAGGCGATGCAAGGCGTCGTCCAGGCTTTGTGGCCATCCCTCTCCATGCCCGAAGGCCTTGGAGAGCTTGCAGAGAAGCTAAATGGAGCGCGGCAGTGCTTCCGATTATGGAAGATATCGGCCTGCCGTCAAGGCGCCAGGGAGGCCTGGGCCATGGTGAAGACGTGGTACACGAAGGCTGACCCAAACCACATGGCCGAGGTCGGACCTGTGGGGCCCGATGGGTAGGAGATCCCTGTCAGTTTAGTGTACGGCCAGGTAGAGCTGGCCGCCAAGTATTCCCAACAAGACTGTAAATTGGACAGCCTGTTGGATGGTATTGAAGAAGAATATACCCAGTCAAATTGACTATGTAATTTAAAATGACATGTAAAATGCCTTCTAGCCGGATTGTAGATCATTTGTCATTGCGGACCTTTTCGCTTCAACCTCCGGACCCGATGGTCCGGAGTGTGTCCGAACACCCTCTCGGTTATGTAATAACCGGGGCATGCGTGGAGACCAGGCGTAGGGGTCAATAGTGCTTTAGCAGACAAGTGCCCAACTAGTTATGTTATATTACATGGTTAGTAAGAAACATCTTCCAGGGAGAATAGTTCCGTTAGGGGTTCCTTTCCCTGGTAGGCATGCCCTAAAGTGCATGTTCGGACTGCGAAAAAAGTAGAAAAGCATCTGGGGGCGGATAAATAAACAAGTGAAAAGTCATCTTTTAGTTCACCGACCGAATATTCCCTTAAGAACGCTAGCTTTCGGCTTCACCCAGTCTGAGGTACACATCCGGCTGACCCAGCAGTAACAATCACAGAGGTGCTCCCTTTACCACCTAGGCGAACAATCGGGGATGTAGGGGTAAGCACAGGAGCCAGGCAACCCAGCTTGGCCAAAACTTAAGTCATACCGATGCATATAATGGTGAATAAAAGGTACATGCGGAAGTGTGACACATGTGTTGGGCATGAGGCCCATATATACAAGCTTCTGATAAAGAAGCCCCCAGGTATAATGAGCGCGGGTAGTGCATCAATTATGTGCAAACAATGCACAAGCGAGCCCTTAAAGGCTTGTAAGAAAAAAGGAGGGAGAAGGAGAGAAATATAAGGCAGCTAATGTGTAAAAAATAGACAGATGAAGGAGATGAACAAAGAGTCCGGCACTAGGCATAAAATCATTGTAGGCGTGCTGCGTTCCATGGGTTCGGCTCGAGTCGGTTATCCAATGCATTTCGTAGACGGTACACTCCACCAGTCAGGACTTCGTCGATTACGAAGGGACCTTCCCATTTGGGCTTGAGTTTGTCCTTTTTCTTGTCCGGCAGGCGTAGAACTAGTTTGCCAACACTTTAAGTTTTGGCTCATACTTCTCTGCTTTGATATCTTCGAGCCTATTGTTGATAGAATGCGGAACGGGTTTTTGCCACATTGTGCTCCTCCTCCAATGCGTCCAAACTGTTCTGCCGATCGAGCTCGGCTTCTCTTTCTTCGTACATGCGCACGCGAGGTGAGTCATGAATTATGTCGCAGGGCAGGACTGCCTCTGCGCCGTATACCATAAAGAATGGTGTGAATCAGGTAGTGCGATTCAGCGTGGTCCGCAGCCCCCAGAGTACGGAGTCGAGCTCCTCTACCCAGTGCATGTTATATTCCTTGAGGGATGGCACTAATCTGGGTTTGATGCCGCTCATGATTAGACCATTGGCTCGCTCGACTTGACCGTTAGTTTGTGGGTGATAGACTGAAGCGTAGTCGAGCTTGATGCCCATGTTTTTGCACCAGAGTTTAACCTCGTCGGTTGTAAAGTTCATGCCGTTGTCAGTGATGATGCTGTGGGGGACGCCGTAACGGTGTACGACCCCTGATATGAAGTCTATCACCGGTACGGATTCGGCCGTCTTAACAGGCTTGGCCTCTATCCATTTGGTGAATTTGTCCACCATGACCAGTAGGTATTTTTGCTTGTGGGTTCCTCCTTTAAGGGGTCCAGCCATGTCAAGCCCCCTGACCGCAAAAGGCCAGGTAATGGGTATAGTTTGGAGGGCGGTAGGTGGCATGTGGCTTTGGTTAGCAAATAATTGGCAACCGATGCGTCGCTGGACTAAGTCCTGAGCATCTGCCCGGGCCGTCGGCCAATAAAATCCAGTATGGAAGGCCTTGCTTACAAGGGCCCGGGCTGCAGTGTGGTGCCCGCCGAGTCCGGCATGAATTTCAGCCAGAAGGTTCTGCCCTTCCTCTTCGGAGATACACCTTTGAAGGACTCCGGTGGTGCTTGAGGGAGTCCTGGACTAGGGGGTGTCCGGATAGCCGAACTATCATCATCGGCCGGACTCCAAGACTATGAAGATACAAGAGTGAAGACTTCATCCCGTGTCCGGATGGGACTTTCCTTGGCGTGGAAGGCAAGCTTGGCGATACGGATATGTAGATCTCCTACCATTGTAACCGACTCTGTGTAACCCTAGCCCTCTCCGATGTCTATATAAACCGGATGGCTTTAGTCCGTAGGACGAACAACAATCATACCATAGGCTAGCTTCTAGGGTTTAGCCTCCTTGATTTCGTGGTAGATCTACTCTTGTAACACACATCATCAATATTAATCAAGCAGGACGTAGGGTTTTACCTCCATCAAGAGGGCCTGAACCTGGGTAAAACATCGTGTCCCTTGTCTCTTGTTACCATCCGCCTAGACGCACAGTTCGGGACCCCCTACCCGAGATCCGCCGGTTTTGACACCGACATTGATGCTTTCATTGAGAGTTCCTCTGTGCTGTCGCAATCAGGAAGGATGCCTTTTCCCGTATTTAAAGATGGCGCCATCACAAAGGGAGCTTTGGATGCCTGCCAAACTATCCGGCTAGGTGGTTTTCTTATGACCGCCTGTTCGGCCACCGCTCCGACGATGACCTCTCAGGTCATCAAAAGCGATCTTCACGTCAGCTCAGAATTCGCCGAGCAGCTAGATCCGATGGAGCTCTCCTCCGTAAACAAGCTCTTGGATCGCATCGCCGCCCTGGGAGTCGCTGCAGACTACGATCAGATTGGGCTTAAAACCGATCTGAGAGAAATTAACTCTCCCCAGGCTACCCACCACGTTGTTGTGGTAGAGGAACAATGCGGCGACTCTTCTTCTATGTTAAAAACCAGCTATGTCCGGATTCCCGATCCCTCCATGCCGGATTCCCGCGGAGGGACGGACGTCAATCAAATACTGAACCTAAAGTCAGGCATCGGACCAGATTTGTTGGAAAGCATCCAACAAACCAAGCTTCCAAATCCGGAAACTTCTTGGCATTTGACATAACCTACAAACCACGACGAGCTATAAAGTCGCAAGTTTTGGCTGACTTCATCGCCCAATGGACCGAAGCTGAACTCCCTAAAGAGTACGGCGCATACTCCAATTGGATCATGCATTTCGTCGGCTCCAAAATATTGGCTGGCTTGGGGGCTGGCGTCGTCTTGACGTCCCCAACCGGAGACACAGTCCAATACATACTTCAAATAATGTACATGGACTCCAACAATGCAGCCGAATACGAGGCCCTTCTACATGGCCTCCGGATGGCAATCTCCATGGGTATTCAACGCCTAGAAGTGCGCGGGGATTCAAACCTCGCAATATCCCAAATAAATGGAGACTTTGACGCCAAGGATCCAAAAATGGTAGCCTACCGTAACATTGTGCTAAAAATGTCAGCCCGGTTCGAGGGACTCAAATTCCACCATGTAGCCCGGGATAATAACCAGGCAGCAGACATGTTGGCACGCATCGGCGCAAAACGCGACGCCGTCCCTCCAAACATCTTCCTGGAATGGCTCTTTAAGCCATCCGTATTATGGGAAGAGGAGTCCGGAAATAACAACCCGGAACCAATTGCACCACCCAACACAGAACATTCTGACACAATCGGTGGCTCAGCCAATGAAATAACACCTTCAGCCCACGAAATAATGGCAGTAATTGCCCCGCGGATGGAACCATTCCTAGCCTACTTAACCAGGCAGGAACTTCCCGAAGACCAAAATGAGGCCCGCTGCATAGTTCGGCGATCTAAAGCCTACAAGGTCCATGAGGGAGAAATTTACAAGAAAAGCACAACCTGAGTCCTTCAAAGGTGTATCTCCGAAGAGGAAGGGCGAAATCTCCTGGCTGAAATTCACGCCAGACTCGGCGGGCACCACGCCGCCGCCCGGGCCCTTGTAGGCAAGGCCTTCCGTACAGCATTTTATTGGCCGACCGCCCGGGCAGATGCTCAGGACTTAGTCCAACGATGCGTCGGTTGCCAGCTCTTTGCTAATCAGAGCCACATGCCACCCACCGCCCTCAAAACTATACCCATCACTTGGCCATTCGCGGTCTGGGGGCTTGACATGGTTGGACCCCTTAAAGGGGGAACCCACAAGCACAAATACTTATTGGTCATGGTGGACAAATTCACCAAATGGATAGAGGCCAAGCCGGTTAAAACGGCAGAATCCGGACCTGTGATAGACTTCATATCCGGGGTAGTACACCATTTTGGCATCCCCCACAGCATCATCACTGATAACGGCATGAATTTCACGGCCGACGAGGTTAAACTCTGGTGCAAAAACATGGGCATCAAGCTCGACTACGCTTCAGTCTACCACCCTCAAACTAACGGTCAAGTGGAACGAGCAAATGGTCTAATCATGAGCGGCATCAAACCCAGATTAGTGCAGTCCCTCACGGAATCTAATACGCACTGGGTAGAGGAGCTCGACTCCGTACTCTGGGGGCTGTGGACCACGCCAAACCGCACAACCGGATTCACACCATTTTTTATGGTATACGGCGTTGAGGCAGTTTTGCCCTACGATATAATTAATGACTCACCTCGCGTGCGCATGTACGAGGAAAGGGAAGCCGAGTTGGATCGGCAGGATAGTTTGGACGCTTTAGAGGAGGAGCGCGACGTGGCAAAATCCCGTTCCGCATTCTATCAACAGCAGGCTCGAAGATATCAAAGCAGAGAAGTACGGGCCAAAACTTACAATGTTGGCGAGCTAGTTCTACGCCTCTCGGACAAGAAAAAGGACAAACTTAAGCCCAAATGGGAAGGTCCCTTCGTCATCGACCAAGTCCTTACCGGCGGTGATATCGTCTAGGCAACGCATCTGACAACCGACTCGAGCCAAACCCATGGAACGCAGCCCGTCTCCGAAGATTTTACGCCTAGCGCCGGACTCAGGGTTCGTCTCCTTCCTCCGTCCACCTTTCATATTTTTCCGCTGTCTTTGTTTTCCCTCCTTTTTCCTCCCTCTTTCAGTACAAGCCTCTTGAGGGCTGATCTGCGCTTTGTTCGCACTCACTCGATGTGCTACTCGCACTCGTTATACTTGGGGGCTTCTTTTAACAGAAGCTTATTTCTATGGGCTTCATGCCCAACACATGTGTCATACTTCCGCATGTACCTTTTGATCACCATTATATGCATCGATATGACTTAAGTTTTGGCCAAGCCGGGTTGCCTGGCTCCTATGCTTACCCCTACGTTCCCGATTGTTCGGCTAGGAGGTAAAGGGAGCACCTCTGCGATTGTTACTGCCGGGTCAGCCGGATGTTTACCTCGGACTGGGTGAAGCCGAAGGCTAGTGTTCTTAAGGGAATATTCGGTCGGTGACCTGAAAGATGATTTATTACTTACCTATTTATCTGCCCCCAGATGCTTTTTTTGCTATTTTCGCAGTCCGGACATGCACTTTAGGGCATGCCTCCCAGGGAAAGGAACCCTTAACGGAACTATTCTCCCTGGAAGATGTTTCTTACTAACCATGTAATATAACATAGCTAGTTGGGCACTTGTCTGATAAAGCAATTATGACCCCTACGCCTTGTCTCCATGCATGCCCCGGTTCTTTTATAACCGTAAGGGTATTTGGACACACTCCAGACTGTTGGGTCCCGAGGTTGAAGCGAAAAGGTCCGCAAAGACAAACGATCTACAATCCGGCTAGAAGGCATTTTACATGTGATTTTAAAAAATTACATCGTCAAACTAACTGATTGTACTCCTCTTCAATCCCGTCTAACAGGCTGTCTAATTTACAGTCCTGTTGGGAATATTTCGCGGCCAACTCTACTTGGCCGTACATCAGGCTCACAGGGATCTCCTTCCCATCGGGCCCCACAGGTCTGACCTCGGCCATGTGGTTTGGGTCAGCCTTCGGGTACCGCGTCTTCACCATGCCCCAGGCCTCCCTGGCGCCTTGACGGCAGGCCAATATCTTCCACAGACGGAGACGTCGCCGTACTCCCTGAAGCTTCTCAGCAAGCCCTCCAAGACCCTCGGGTAGGGAGACGGAAGGCCATAAAGCCTGAACGACGCCGCTCATCGCCTGCCGAACACGTTCGTGCAGTTGCAGCAGCTCGGGAAGAGGGTCTCCCATGGAACCAGGCATCTCCTCCGCCGAACGACCCGTGAGCACACCTACACACACATTTCTGTCAATCGACTTCATCGCCGAACTCTTCTTTTCAAAAGAGTTTTCTCAAGCACTTACTATAAATGCCGCGACGAAGCCGCCGATTCTCCTTTACGGAGTTAGATAGCTGGACCCGAACATCTTTTAGTTCTTCGCCCAGCTGGGTGTTGGCATCTTGGAGTTTGTTCCTCTCCTGCTGCACCCTCATGCGCACCTTCTCGCCGGCCTTCAACTGGCGCATCAGATGTTGCTTGTCCGGATCTAGTCCGGCACCCTCTGCAATATTATTGTCAGACTATACACACACGTCGCACTTCATAAACTACTTCTCTTTTCAAAATATGAATTACCAGAGGGGGTCTCCGTGGCTCCCCCGGCAGCGGCTAGTGCGGCCTCAAGTTGGGCCTTACATTCTTGAAGCCCCTAGGACAGGTGGGTATTCTTCTCGGTAAGATCCTGCATAACAAATGATCCTTAAATCAGTTAGTTTAACTATTTTAAGTCTCGGGGGCTACTGGCATATATAACTGTTAAAATTTCTCACCCGTATGTCTTTTACATACTGCTCCGTGGCTCTGGTTAAACCATCTTGAGCAGCACGGAGGTGCGCGTCTCCCGCATTAAAGGCATTCAACGCCTCTGGGGAGAAACACGCGTCGCGAAGAACTGTCCGACGGCGCCTGTAATTCATGGCGCTCTCCACCTCAGACCTGGTGGCGGACAACCTGTCAGCATCCTCCGTTGGAGGAGCATCCGGATCGCGCCTTGCGCTCGCCTCCCCCTCCGGACCAGGCGTTGGAGCCTGGCTGGCGGAGGCTTGGTTGGCACCCTCTCCGGACTCAGTCCAGCGAGCGCTCTTTCTCCTGGAAGAATCATGAGCATTAATATACCTCCCAGGAGTCTTTCCCTTAAAAGACGATGGTGCACCATACCTTTGCGGCGACGTTTCGATTCACGCCGCACTCCTCTTCCGCCTGCTAGGCCGCACTGACCTCGTTTGGTCAGTCGCCACGGCCTCGGCTTCCCGCCGTAAAGGCACCTCCTGTGAAGCACCATTGGTACACGGTGGTCAGAATTAAGCATTAAAAAAGTAACAGTGTCAGGACTTCGGTCGTATTCACCTGGGAAGTCGGACATAAATCGGGGTAGTCAGCCGTAATGGTGACTAAAGCATTGTCTATGCTGAGCTGGTGGAACACCCCGTCAATCAAATCCACCTTTATGTCCGGATCCTCTTCGGAGGCCGGATCAAGGGATCTTCTTGGATCCTCGGGTTGTGGAGTTGGGCTTTCTATGCCCTCCACATCCCGGCGCAGTTCCTGCGTCAAAATCATAAAGTAAGACACTTATCTTTGAAAGCACGGATCAGATATATAAACGTCCGCTTACCCAGCTCCGAGGGTTATTCATGGAGAATCCATTCAATGGACTCGTGCGGAGGAAGTCCTCCTTCTCCCCCTTGTACAAGCCGGACAGGATCTTCACCAGATCGGCGGTCGATCCCGGCCCCGTGCGGCCATGACGGGTGGCGTCATTCTCCCCATTGAAATCCCACATGGGGTGGCCCCTATATTGGAGCGGCTGCACCCCTCGCATAATGCATGTGGCCATGACTCCAATCATGGTTAATCCAGAATGGGCTAGTAGCCGTATCCGGCCCATCAGATAGTCGACGCTCCTGTCATCTTCCCGTTGAGGGCTCCGTGGGCGCCAACTCAGGCGTTTCTTCAGAGGAGCGTTGCTAAACTCCGGGAGGCCGAT
Source organism: Triticum dicoccoides (assembly GCF_002162155.2). Taxonomy (NCBI): domain Eukaryota; kingdom Viridiplantae; phylum Streptophyta; class Magnoliopsida; order Poales; family Poaceae; genus Triticum; species Triticum dicoccoides. The sequence goes on from NC_041387.1 coordinate 408,223,187, forward strand.
CCGAACTGGATCCGGTAGCGGGGCGTCTTCCATATAGAACCACTCCGAAGGCCAGTCTTCGGACGCCTTCTTCGGGGTTCCGGATAGATATCCGGTCCCGGCGATGCGCCATATTTCGGCTCCGCCCACTTGATATATCGACCCCTCGTGAGAACAGGGTACGAGGCAAAACAGCCTCTTCCATAGCGCAAAATGGGGCTCGATGCCCAAGAACAGCTCGCAACGAGCTACAAAGCCCGCGATGTGCAAAATAGAGGTAGGCGTGAGGTGGTGAAGTTAGAGTCCGTAGAACTCCAAGAGCCCCCGGAAAACGGATGTATGGGAAATCCGAGTCCCCTTATTAAGTAGGGGATGAAGCATACCCGCTCTCCTTTGGAGGGATTGGGGACGCTCTCCGCCTGCTTCCCACCTTTGTAGGTGACCAGTCCGGCTCGAACCGGAACCATAAAGGCTGGGGGAAGGTATCCCTCTGCTTGGAGCGTCACTAACTCGCTATGCGGGACTGAGCATCTCCTCCAATCTCCTGGCTGAGGACTGGGAGCGCGAGAAGAGGAGCCGCGTCGACTATCCATGTTGGAATGGATTTTTTGTCAGATGCGCCTCGATGAGAACTTGCGGAAGGAGGATGGTGTGATTTGGATCTGGATCCTCGCCTCTCTTATAGGCAGCTTATTCACGCAGCTAGGGGGTAAAACGTAAGAATACCCTGGCTTTTCGCATTCGTACAACACGTGGAAGAAGGCCATTATTGGACGTGGAAGCCAAGGAGCGCAACATTTATGAAGCAACCGGACACTATCCGGCAAACACATGGAGCATGAAGGAGAACCCGCCTTGCAAACACCGAAGACAACATACGCACCGGACTCGTCGTCATTGAAGCCTGGTTCGAGGGCTACTGAGGGAGTCCTGGACTAGGGGGTGTCCGGATAGCCGAACTATCATCATCGGCCGGACTCCAAGACTATGAAGATACAAGATTGAAGACTTCGTCCCGTGTCCGGATGGGACTTTCCTTGGCGTGGAAGGCAAGCTTGGCGATACGGATATGTAGATCTCCTACCATTGTAACCGACTCTGTGTAACCCTAGCCCTCTCTGGTGTCTATATAAATCGGATGGCTTTAGTTCGTAGGACGAACAACAATCATACCATAGGCTAGCTTCTAGGGTTTATCCTCCTTGATTTCGTGGTAGATCTACTCTTGTAACACACATCATCAATATTAATCAAGCAGGACGTAGGGTTTTACCTCCATCAAGAGGGCCTGAACCTGGGTAAAACATCGTGCCCCTAGTCTCCTGTTACCATCCGCCTAGACGCACAGTTCGGGACCCCCTACCCGAGATCCGCCGGTTTTGACACCGACAGTGCTTTTCCTGTAAAGCTCTCCTTCGTGGACTTTATAGGCTTTAGATCGCCGCACTATGCAGCGTGCCTCATTTTGGTCCTCGGGAAGTTCCTGCCTAGTTAAGTAGGCTAAGAATGGTTCTGTCCACGGGGCAATTACTGCCATTATTACGTGGGCTAAGGGTGTTACCTCGTTGGTAGAGTCTTCCGTTGCGTCAGAATGTTCGATGGCAGGTGGTGCGGCTAGGTCCGGATTGTTATTTCTGGATTCCTCTTCCCACTGTACGGATGGCTTGAATAGCCTTTCCAAGAAAATGTTGGGGGGGACTGCATCGCGCTTTGCGCCGATGCGTGCCAAGACGTCTGATGCCTAATTGTTTTCCCGGGCTATATGGTGAAATTCGAGCCCTTCGAACCGAGCTGACATATTTAGGATGGCATTGCGATAAGCTGCCATTTTCGGATCTTTGGCATCAAAGTCTCCATTTATTTGGGATATCGCGAGGTTCGAACCCCCACGCACCTCTAGGCATTGAATGCCCATGGAGACTGCCATCCGGAGACCATGTAGAAGGGCCTCGTATTCGGCTGCATTGTTGGAGTCCGTATACATTATCTGGAGTACATATTGAACTGTGTCTCCTATTGGGGACGTCAGAATGACGCCAGCCCCCAGACCCGCTAGCATTTTCGAGCCGTCGAAGTGCATGATCCAGTTGGAATATGTGTCGTACTCTTTAGGGAGTTCGGCTTCAGTCCATTCAGCGACAAAGTCGGGCAAAACTTGCGACTTGATAGCTCGCCATGGCTTATAGGTTATGTCGAACAGGAGGAGCTCAATGGCCCATTTGGCAATCTGGCCCGTCACGTCGCGGTTGTTTATAATATCATTAAGGGGTACTTCGGAGGCTACTGTTATTGAACACTCTTGAAAGTAGTGTCGTAACTTCCGGGATGCCATGAACACTGCGTACGCTATCTTTTGGTAATGCGGGTACCGGGACTTGCACGGAGTGAGGACAGTGGACACGTAGTAGACTGGTTTCTGGACAGGGAATTTGTGTCCGTCCGTTTCTCGTTCGACGATGAGCACTGCGCTTACAACTTGATGAGTTGCCGCGATGTACAACAACATTGGTTCGCCGATGTTAGGCGCGGCCAGGACCGGGTTTGTTGCCAATATGGCTTTTATTTCTTCGAGTCCAGCCGTGGCGGCATCCGTCCACTCGAAGTGTTCGGTGCGCCAGAGGAGGCTGTAAAGGGGTAATGCCTTTTCTCCCAAGAGGGAGATGAAGCGGCTCAGAGCCGCCACACATCCAGTCAATTTTTGTATTTGTTTGAGGTCCTTTGGAATATCCAATTGTGACAGAGCTCGGATCTTGGTTGGGTTTGCTTCAATTCCTCTACCGGATACGATGAAGCCCAAGAGCTTTCCGGCTGGTATGCCGAAAACGCATTTTTCCGGGTTAAGCTTAATGTCGTATGTTCAGAGGTTATCGAACATGAGCCTCAAGTCGTCTATTAGAGTTTCGACATGCTTGGTTTTGACGACCACGTCATCCACGTATGCTTCAACTGTTTTGCTGATCTGGTTGGCCAGATATGTCTGAATCATGCGTTGATATGTTGCGCCGGTGTTTTTGAGCCCGAAGGGCATTGTGTTGAAGCAGAATGGGTCGTATGGGGTGATAAATGTCGTTGCGGCTTGGTCTGACTCTGCCATCTTAATTTGGTGGTAGCCAGAGTATGCGTCGAGGAAACACAATGAATCGTGTCCTGCGGTGGCGTCGATGATTTGATCAATGTAGGGGAGGGGGAAGGGATCCTTTGGGCAAGCCTTGTTGAGGTCTTTGAAATCGACGCATAGGCGCCAGGATTTGTCCTTGTTTGGTACCATCACCAGGTTTGCTAGCCAGTCCGAATGTTTTATATCTCTGATGAATCCGGCTTCCAGTAGTTTGGCTAGCTCCTCTCCCATGGCTTGTCTCTTAGGTTCAGAGAAACACCGAAGAGCCTGCTTAACAGGCTTGAATCCTTTTGGGATGTTCAGGCTGTGCTCGGCCAGCCTGCGTGGGATTCCTGGCATGTCTGAAGGGTGTCAGGCAAAAATGTCCCAATTTTTGCGTAGGAATTCTCGTAGTGCAGCGTCTACATCAGGGTTTAATTGTGCCCCGATGGAGGCCGTTTTTGTAGGGTCCGTTGGATGGACTTGGAACTTGACTATTTCGTCTGCCGGTTTAAAGGAGGTGGACTTGGATCTTTTGTCGAGTATCACGTCATCCCTGTCCATCGTGGAGCGCACCGTAGTTAGTTCCTCGGCCGCTAGGGCTTCGGATAATGCCTCAAGGGCCAGTGCGGCTGTCTTGTTTTTGGTGCGGAGCGCAATGTCCGGATCACTAGCAAGAGTGATGATTCCGTTGGGTCCGGGCATTTTGAGCTTCATGTACCCATAATGGGGTATAGCTTGAAAAATTGTGAATGCCTCTCGCCCTAACAGAGCGTGGTATCCGCTGCTGAACGGGGCCACTTGAAATGTGACCTCCTCGGATCTGTAATTATCCGGCGTGCCGAACACCACATCCAGTGTGATTTTCCCTGTACAGCACGCTTCCCGACTAGGGATTATTCCTCTGAAGGTTGTGTTGCTTCGCTCAATGCGGCTCCAGTCTATTTCCATTTTTCGAAGGGTTTCCTCATAAATGAGGTTCAATCCGCTGCCACCGTCCATGAGTACCTTGGTAAGCCGAAAGCCGTCCACTACCGGACTGAGGACCAATGCGGCTGGTGCTCGGGCTGTCCAGAATTTAGTTTCGTCACTGGAATTAAAGGTAATAGCCGTGTCACTCCATGGGTTTATTGTTGCTACCTGGTAGACTTTGGTAAGGCTGCGGGGCGTTTGTTTCCGCACATTGTTTGATGCGGAAGTCTTGAAGACTGTTGATACTGTACTAGTATTCCTGGGGTGGTGCTCTGCGGATTCTGGAGTTAGGAGCTCCTCGCCACTTCTGGCCACCTGTCGGAGTATCCAACATGCTCTAAGGCCATGAGTTTGTGTGACGCCCTCTGTACTATGAATTTTACAGGGTCCATTGAGCCATTCCCCCAGTACGGTTCCATACCCTATAGAGGGTTTTTGTTTTTTGTTGTTTGGCCCAGGTGCCTGGCGATAATGCACCCTTTTGTTTCGGACTGGGATTGTATTCAGGGCCGGATTGTCCCAGATTTTTGTTTCGGTTTTCCGAACGCTTTCTGTCGCACAGTATTTTCGTACTATGGATGCCAAGTCGGCGAAGCGTGTAATTTCACGGCGACTTATGGCGTTGAGGATCCTGATGTCCGTGCAGTTATTGCAGAAGAACGAAATTGCATCCCCCTCGCGGCAGTCCTCTATCTTGTGCATAACCAAGAGGAATCTGGCCCAGTAATGGTGTACTGTTTCTCTGGGCTCTTGCCGAATTTGGGATAGATCCCTTATATTTGGGTGGGCGGGTGGAGTTGAATCCGGAACCTCGCCCAATCTGAGACTCAGGGGCCAAGAAATTTCCGAACTCACAAGCTTGGGTTCTTGGATGTTGTCCAATGAATCAGGCCCGCTGCCTGACTTTAGGTTCAGGGCTTGAGTGACGTCCATCCCTCCACGGGTATCCGGCTTGGAGGGATCAGGAATCCGGACATATCTGGTCCTTAGGATGGGTGAAGATTCGCCGCATTGTTCCTCCACCACTTCGACGTGGTGGGTGACCTGGGGAGAGTCAATCTCTCTCGAATCAAGTTTAAGCCCAATTTGATCGTAGTCTATAGCGAATCCCAGGGCGGCGATGCGATCCAAGAGCTCATTTAAGGAAGAGAGCTCCATCGGATCTAACTGCTCGGCGAGTTCCGAGCTGATGTGGAGATTGCTTTCGATGACCCGAGAAGTCATCGTCGGCGCGGCGGCCGAACAGGCGGTCATTAGAAAACCGCCTAGCCAGAGAGTTTGGCCGACAGCCAAATCTCCTTTAGCAACAGCGCCGCCTTTAAAGACGGGGTGCGGCATCCTTCCTGATGGCAACGATACAGAGGAACTCTCAATGAAAGCACAAATGTCGGTGTCAAAACCGGTGGATCTCGGGTAGGGGGTCCCGAACTGTGCGTCTAGGCGGATGGTAACAGGAGACAAGGGACACGATGTTTTTACCCAGGTTCGGGCCCTCTCGATGGAGGTAAAACCCTACTCCTGCTTGATTAATATTGATGATATGGGTAGTACAAGAGTTGATCTACCACGAGATCAGAGAGGCTTAACCCTATAAGCTAGTTTATGATATGATTGTTGTTCGCTCTACGGACTAAAACTCTCCGGTTTATATAGACACCGGAGAGGGCTAGGGTTACACAGAGTCGGTTACAATGGGAGGAGATCTACATATCGTATCGCCAAGCTTGCCTTCCACGCCAAGGAAAGTCCTATCCGGACACGGGACGAAGTCTTCAATCTTGTATCTTCATAGTCCGGGAGTCCAGCCAAAGTTCATAGTCCGGCCATCCGGACACCCCCTAATCCAGGACTCCCTCACTTGGCTTTGTGAGTTCTTGTTCCGCCTTGAGAGCACCAATGTAGTTGTCGTCGAGGGACTTGTAGTTCTCGACGAAGATAGTCTTGGAGGTGTCGTTGTGCAATCCCGTCATGAAGTGGAACTTCATCAAAATGGGGTCGTCCACGCCGGCTCGTCGCAAGGCAATCTTCATCTCCTTGAAGTACGCATTGATGAACTTGGCTCCTTGGATGGTGTTCTCCAATTGGCGTAGAAATTGTTCCATGTAGGTTGGAGGCACAAACTCTCGCCGCATAGCTCTCTTCGTCTTGGGCCAACTCATGTTGTAGTTTTCCGAAGGTGTGTGAAGCCACCATGCTGATGCATAGTCATGGAAGTTTCTTGTGGCACACTTCACTTGATCTTTGGGATGAACTTGATGTAGTTTGAGGTAGTCGGCCATCAAGCGCTCCCACTCGAGATACTCCTCGGGTTCATGAGTCCCATAGAAAGGAATCTTGTGGTTGGTGTCGAGGTCATAGTAGCTCATGGAAGTCGTGGACTTGGGCTTGCGGAGCTTCTCTTGTGTGTAGTCTTGGGGTGTTAAAGTGCAACTATCACTGGGTGGTTTTGGTAATTCCTAACAACATATAGCTCATTGAGCTAATGCTATTTCAAGATAAATATTTCAGGAAAGCTCAATGTTTGGCATGGCATGGATGAGAAATGTGGACCCCTCAAAATGCAAAGGACAAAAGGATTGGCTCAAGCTCAAAGCACAAGACTCTACATTTTTCATTTTAGTGATCCAAGATCACATTGAGTCCATAGGAAAAGCCAATACTATCAAGAGGGGGTGAGGTGTTTCTTAATGAGTTTCTTGCTCAAAGTGCTTAGTGATATGCTCCAAAAACCCTCAACTACTTTCTCACATCCACATATGTCCCAAACCAAAAGTCAAACTCGGCCCCATCGAAACTTTCTATCCGGTGCCACCGAGTTCAATTGACGTAGCCACTGCCAGAAACCCTAGTCTTTTCGGTCTCACCGATAGGGATCTCGGTCTCACCAAGATGGGATTGTAATCTCTCTGTTTCCCTTCGTAACGTTTCGGTCAAACCGAGATGAGCGATCGTTCCCACCGAGATTGCAATGCAAACTCTCTGTTTCCCTTTCGTAACGTTTCGGTCCAACCAAGATGAGCGAATCGGTCCCACCGAGTTTGCCTGACCAACTCTATGTTTGTCTATTACCAAAATCGGTCTCACCGAGTTTGTGTAATCGATCTCACCGAGATTACGTTATGCCCTAACCCTAACGATATCGGTCCCACCGAGTTGACATGTCGGTCCCACCAAAATGCCTAACGGTCACATTATGAACTAAATCGGTCTGACCAAGTTTCACGATTCGGTCCCACCGAGTTTGATAAATTGTGTGTAACGGTTAGATTTTGTGTGGAGGCTATATATACCCCTCCACCCACTCTTCATTCGTGGAGAGAGCCATCAGAACATGCCTACACTTCCAACATACATTTTCTGAGAGAGAACCACCTACACTTGTGTTGAGGTCAAGATATTCCATTCCTACCACATAAATCTTGATCTCTATCCTTCCACAAGTTGCTTTCCACTCAAATCTTCTTTCCACCAAATCCAAATCTTGTGAGAGAGAGTTGAGTGTTGGGGAGACTATCATTTGAAGCACAAGAGCAATGAGCTCATCATCAACACACCATCTATTACCTCTTGGAGAGTGGTGTCTCCTAGATTGGTTAGGTGTCACTTGGGAGCCTCCGTAAAGATTGTGGAGTTGAACCCTGGAGTTTGTAAGGGCACGGAGATCACCTACTTAGTGAAGATCTACCTGAGTGGGGCAAGTCCTTCGTGGGCGACGGCCATGGTGGGATAGACAAGGTTGCTTCTTCGTGGACCCTTCATGGGTGGAGCCCTCTGTGGACTCACGCAACCGTTACCCTTCGTGGGTTGAAGTCTCCATCAACGTGGATGTACGATAGCACCACCTATCAGAACCACGGATAAAAAATCTCCATGTCAACATTGCGTTTGCTTCCTCAAACTCCTCCCTTTACCTTCATATGTAATTGTTTTACATTCGCTGCTATACTCTTAGAATTGCATGTGTAGGTTGATTAATTGACTTGTGCTAAGTTGCTAAAATCTGCCAAGAACTAAAATTGGGAAAAGGCTATATTTTTATTTGGTCAAGTAGTCTAATCACCCCCCTCTAGACATACTTTCGATCCTACAAGTGGTATCAGAGCCTTGGTCTCCATTTGCTTTGATTTCCATAGCTTTTGGTGGTCATAGCCTTGGTTTCACAACCTAGGAGAGTATGGCATCTAACAAGGGAAATTATCACCGTAGAGGTCCTTACTTTGATGGTACAAATTTTGCTAGTTGGAAGCATAAGATGAAAATGCATATTCTTAGACATAACCCCGCCGTTTGGGCTATTGTGTGTATTGTCTTGCAGGTGAATTCTTTGATAGGAGATAACCGAACCGTGAAGCTACCGCGGAAGAGTTAAAGATGCTATAATACAATGCTCAAGCTTGTGATATTCTCTTCAACGGATTGTGCCCCGAAGAATTCAACAAAATCAGCCGTCTTGAGAATGCAAAGGGAATTTGGGATACTTTGATTGATATGCACGAAGGTACCGACTCCGCCAAGGAATCCAAATTAGATGTGCTTCAAAGTCAACTTGACAAGTTCAAAATGAAGGATGGTGAAGGTGTCGCTGAAACGTACTCTAGGCTTGCTCTCATCACAAATGAGATTGCCGGCTTAGGAAGTGAAGAGATGACCGATAAATTCATCATCAAGAAGATCCTAAGAGCCTTGGATGGAAAATATGATACCGTGTGCACATTGATCCAAATGATGCCCAATTACAAAGATCTCAAGCCAACAGAAGTCATTGGAAGAATTGTTGCTCATGAGATGTCACTCAAGGATAAGGAGGAGCTTCATAACAAGTCAAGTGGTGCTTACAAAGCCTCATGTGATGCTCCTACATCATCAAGTGAGAAACAAACCTTGAATGAGGAATTGAGGTTAATGGTGAAAAACTTCAACAAGTTCTACAAGAGTAGAAGCAAGGAAAGGAGTTCCAAGTCAAGGTCCTACATGACAAAAGATCTTCTAGTTGTGAGTGTAATTACTACAATTGTGGAAGAACCAGACACTATTCCAATGAGTTACGGCTCCCTACAAAAGAAGAGAAGATTCTCCAAAAAGAAGGAGTAGAAGAAAAGAATCACCATCAAGAGAAAGGAGTAGAGATGATCGTTATGAACGATGAACATCACGGAGAAGCAAGGATTCAAAAATGAAGGACAAATAATCAAAGAGATGCACAAAATGAAGACATCAAGCTCATGTTGGTGAATGGGTATCCGGCTCCAACTCCGACAATCACTCCGAGAGAAGCTATCACTCCGACTCCGAATATACTCAAGATGAAGGTGTTGCCGGTCTAGCACTTGTGTCAACCAACTCCTACGACATATTTGACTCACCAAATGAAGGAATTGGAAGATGCTTCATGGCTAAAGTCCCAAAGGTATCACACCCCGAGTATGTTGATTTCAATAGTGATAAAGATGACTTGTTAGGTGATGATGATTTACTTGTTGACAACTCTAGTGATGAATACTATGATGAAACGTCAATTAATCATGCTAATCAAGAGAAAACGAATGACAATGATAAGGAGAAGATTGAGCGCCTAACTAAAGAACTAAACACTCTTAAGTTAGCTCATGAAACTATCTTGGAAGATCATCGAGAACTTTTAAAGACTCATGAGAAGTTACGCTTTAAAAAGCTCAACCTTGACCAAGAGCATGAGTTTTTAAAGGCAATCAATGATGATCTTCGCAAGAAAAGTTCTTCTTACATTGCCAAGCGTTTACTCTTATCTACTTACATGCCACAAGTCAAGTCTAGTAACAAGAACAAGAAAGATTCTTCTTCTAGTAGTAACAATAATCATGCTAAATCCAATGTTGTTGCTTCTAGTAGTTCTGTTGATTCCACTAATGATTCTCTTAGCCAAGTTACACTTGAGCAAGAAAATAGCTTATTGAAGGGAATTATAGAGAAATGTGTTTACAAGAGCCTTGCCGGAAGTAAGCAATTCGAGGAGATTGTATGCAAGCAAGGAAGGCACCGGAAGAATCAAGGTGATGGTTTTGAACGAAAGTTCAATGCCAATGGAGTTGAGTGGGAAGAAGATCAATACCCCAAGACGAAGTTTGTTCCTCAACAAGAGAAGTACGATCCTACTTCTTTCAAAGGAACACAAGCTCAAAATGATCTTCCACCACAAGACCATAAGCAAAAAGGCAAAGACAAGCTTCAAGAGGAGATTGATGCATTTGAAGAAGCTCCTAGGGCCTTGGTCAAGTGGGTTACCAAGACTTCATCAAGTACGACTACAACTCCAAGGATTCCCATCAAGATGATGTGGATCCCAAAGAAGAAGAACTAGAGAGTTCTTGAGGGTGACTCTGCCAATATACTTCACTCATATCATTTTGGCAAGGACAAGTGCAATCAACTTCCAGATCTTGCACTAGTTCAAGGAGTCAAAAACCCTCTTGTTGGTAAGACAAGGGACAAGGTAACCTAATGCTTTCATGGACATCATCTTGTGTGTGCATCACTCTATGTCTATGGATATCCTTGTTTGTTCCTTGTGGGACTAACCCGTGTAGGTATTGAAAGTGCAAATCACTCCAATGGATTGCTCCAAATGATCAACAACATTGAGCATCCACATCTTCAACATCTACATGAAGTCATCATCGACAAAACCCAAGGTTAGTTCATCCCTCTTAGGGGGCATCTCACATCTAGGGGGAGCTTTACTCTAAACAATTGAGCTAAAGCAACTCTAATGGTGTGAACACAACAATGCTTTATGTAAAAGTGGTAACCCCACTTGTGCTTAAACGATGAGTATGACCTATGATCAAATGTTCTCATTTGACTCCTATGTCAATATACTCATATATAGATGACCTAGTCATCGCCAATTGCTTGATAGATGCTAGAGTGTTTGTGCATGCTTGGTCACATATTTCATTTGTCATTTTATTGTGTGAGCATGTTGGTTGCATATTTTACTCATTCGGGGACATCCACTTGTTGTTTTGATTGTTTGGTTTATTTCCTTTTGCCAAGTGGATGGACAAGAATGCTTAAGAACCTTCTCTAGCTATCTATGCTTTTCTCGTCTCAAACTCTATTCATGCTATATCACAAAGTTTGATCAAGTCAGATTTGAATCACTCTGTGTGAGGAGCACTCGGGGTCCCCGATTCGTCATAGACTTAAACTTCCAAAACCTCTTTATGAATTTCGGTCTCATCGATTCATCCTTTTTGGTCATACCGAGATCACTAAGTTGATCTAGGTTTTCAATCTCGGTGCAGCCGATTAGAACCTTTCGGTCACACCGAGTTGCAGTAACTGCTCGCAGTTTTGCATCTTGGTGCCACTGAGTTGTTCCACTCAGTCACACCGACAGGGTCAGGTTATATATACTGACGGGTCAAATTTTGGAAAAAAATTCAAAACCCTTCACCCGCGCGTAACCTGCTCTGCCTCTTCGGGTCTCCGGATCGTCTTCTTGCCGCCAGTGACCTCCCGCCGCTGGTCTCCGCTGCCGTCAACAGCAATCTGCCCCGCCGTAGCAAGTTCACCGCTGAGTTAGGGTATGAACTTGATACTTTGTGCTATTCATTAACTCTGATTCGTAGCACATTGCTTTGCCATGATTCTTGCCACGTATGAAATCATCCTGTCCAGCGAAAACATCCTGTATATTAGATTTGATTTGAAAATTTAGGGTTAGGTTTCCGCTAAACTCATCTCGAACCGACCGAATTGTTGAAATCAGTCTCACTGATTTGGCTTAGGCCATTGCACATGCAATTTTTGGTCTGACCGAGAATTGCAAATCGGTGTGATCAAGTTCGATTCTCTATGAAACCCTAGCAGTCTCGGTGCCACCGAACTGTGACTCGGTCTGACCGAGTTCACTAGTTTAGGTTCCAAAAGCTACTTCGGTATCACCGAGTTTACAAATCGGTAGCTCCGAAATGCTTTCTGTGGAGAACTAAAACTAAGTTTTGAGTCATCTGTTTTGCAAAACTCTGCACTTTGTGATGCTCATGTACTCTACCTCATCTACAACCTATTCACAGGGTCTGCTGACAGTTTGCCTGAAGATGTCTGATCAAAGTGATAGTCAGAACAAGTCAGAGGAACAGGTTCAGTTGAGTGAGGGCACTAGTCCCTCCAGCAGCTATGATGAGGGCAGCAGGAGCACACCTAGTAACTTGCCCAAGGCAACTACTAGAACAAGGAAGAAGAGAACAACTGATTCATAGGATGAAGATTATATTGTAGCTGATGATGAGGCCATTTCCAAGAGGGAAGTTGTGAAGAAAGAATTTGGCACTGCTGCATCAACTAAACCAGGCATGAACAAGAAGGCACCTGCCAGGAGAGTGCCTACATCCAAACCCAGGAAGGTTGCCACAGGTGAAACTATGAAGTTCACCATTGAATCTGAAGAAGAAGCAGCTGGTGAAGACAAGAAAAAGCAGAGGGCAAGAACAACTACAGCCAAAGTTCTTGGAAAGTCCACAATGGTGAGATCAAATGATGAAGAGGAAGAGGATGCTGCTCCAGCACCCAAAGCTCAGAAACTCATGGGAGATGCAATCAGATCAGGGGCTGCATCTAAGCCCAAAGCTGCTCCTAAGGCTACTGCTCCAGCTCAAAAGCCTAAACCCAAGAGGATCACCAGAAGTATACATGCTGAGGAGAAGAACAAGGCCCCAGTGCCTGAAGCTGCAGAAGAGGAAGCTGAAGCCCAAGTGCTAAGAAAGCTAAAGCCAAAGATCCCTGAGCATAATGATGCACATCCTGTTGCAGAGGACATGAGGATCAGGAAGGATGCAGGACTGAGACAGTGGAGAAAGGCTGACCCCTATGCTGTCAGGAGGAGAACTACTATGGACTACAGGTTTCACACTAAGGAACAACAAGACTTTTATGAGACAATCCTGCTTGACAAGAAGCCCGTAGTGTGTGACATGAGATGGGTGGACTGGACTTACATAAGAGAGAATGAAGTGCACTTCCCAGGTGTATATGACAGCTTCAAGGCATGTGAGGTTGACAAGTTTGTTGGCCAGAAGCTTACCAAATGGAGTGATGAGATGATCATGCAATTCTATTCAACTGCTCATTTCTATCCAGATGGAAGAATAGTGTGGATGTCAGAGGGTACAAGGTACCAATCTACAGTTGATGAGTGGGCTAGATTGATCAATGCCCCGGAAGCTCATGAAGATGACTTGTATGTCTATGCCAAGAAGAAGAAGGATCACAACTCAATGGCTAGCATGTACAAAGAGATTCCTGATGCAGACCTAGAGACTCACAAGTTTGGCTTAGTGAAGCACCTGCTATCAGGGCTACCAACAATCAATACCATTCTAAGGCACACTCTGTTGCCAAAGTCAGGAGATCACTGAATGATCAAAGGACACTCCATCAACTTGCTGTATATATTTGATGTTCCTCAAAAGTTCAAGGTGATGAGTCTGATTGTGGAAACAATCAAGAGGACTGCTGTAGACCAGAAGAGATCTTGTGGGTATGCTCCATAGATTCAGGTGCTCATCCACTCCAAGATGGGCACATGCACATATTTGTTGGACAAGGAGCATCTACCCCTCAAGCCATACTTTTAGGACAACACTGTTGTCATGAATGAGAATGAACCATCACCAGCTCAAGCACATGAGAAGAGAGAGAAGGCAAGGGCAGAGAAAGCTACAAAGATGCCAACTGCTGAAGAGGCATCTCTAGTGTTCTTGAAGAGCAAGCAAGACCAGCTTGGATATCTGATCCAATCCACTTTGAGGATTGAGAAGGTCTTGGCCACCCTGACTCAAAACTAGGAGAGCTTGGAGAGGATCATTGAGCAGAAATTCTATGATCTTGATGTCAAGGTAACTGAGATCCAGTCAGCAGTTGAGCAACTTCAGGAGGAAGTGGAGGATAAGAAGGGCAAGTCTACTACATATGCTTTCACTAGAGTGCCCAGGAGTCAGAGGTCTGCTGTAGTGCCTGTTCCATACACAAGAGCTACTACATCTGCACCAGCAGCCACAGCTTTAGTACCACAAGCTCCAGCAGCCACTCCACCAGCTCCAGCTACATCAATAGAAGCTTTCGTCCTTGGAGTCATCTCTACACCACCTCATGAAGACCAAGCTTGAGAGTCGTTTAGCACTATGCATTCTTTGAACTTTTTGCTAACTTGTTGCCAAAGGGGGAGAAAATGTATAGATCATAGGCTTCGAGAGAGAGTGTTGCTTTTTATCTCTCTTGTTTTTGGTTGAACTTCTTGATTGTGTGCTTGTGAGCTACTTGTTTACTTGTTCGATCATGTGTTTGATCATATGCTACCCTTAATGCTTGTTGGATGATATTATCTCTTATATCCTTATATGATCATTCACTTCCTGGTGATGAGTGCATGCTTTTAACTTCTATCATTTTGAGCGCTCCACCAAGATGTATGTGACATGGAAGAGTGACCCATGATCCTAACACATTGTGCATTTGCAGTCCAAAGCAAATTTCAAATAATGCACAAATTTAGGGTGAGCTCTTGCTTATCACATACTTCTCAAAGCGACGATGTTTTTCAATCTTATTATCATTTGTCGAAGCTTTGATCTATATGTTGTCATCAATTACCGAAAAGGGGGGGATTGAAAGTGCAACTATCCCTGGGTGGTTTTGGTAATTCCTAACAACATATAGCTCATTGAGCTAATGCTATTTCAAGATAAATATTTCAGGAAAGCTCAATGTTTGGCATGGCATGGATGAAAAACGTGGACCCCTCAAAATGCTAAGGACAAAAGGATTGGCTCAAGCTCAAAGCACAAGACACTACATTCTTCATTTTAGTGATCCAAGATCACATTGAGTCCATAGGAAAAGCCAATACTATCAAGAGGGGGTGAGGTGTTGCTTAATGAGTTTATTGCTCAAAGTGCTTAGTGATATGCTCCAAAAACCCTCAACTACTTTCTCAAATCCACATATGTCCCAAACCAAAAGTCAAACTCGGCCCCACCGAAACTTTCTATCCGGCGCCACCGAGTTCAGTTGACATAGCCACTGCCAGAAACCCTAGTCTTTTTGGTCTCACCGATAGGGATCTCGATCTCACCGAGATGGGATTGTAATCTCTCTGTTTCCCTTCGTAACGTTTTGGTCAAACCGAGATGAGCGATCGGTCCCATCGAGATTGCAATGCAAACTCTCTGTTTCCCTTTCGTAACCTTTCAGTCCAACCGAGATGAGCGAATCGGTCCCACCGAGTTTGCCTGACCAACTCTCTGTTTGTCTATTACCAAAATCGGTCTCACCGAGTTTGTGTAATCGGTCTCACCGAGATTACGTTATGCCCTAACCCTAACGATATCGGTCCCACCGAGTTGACATGTCAGTCCCACCGAAATGCCTAACGGTCACATTATGAACTAAATCGGTCTGACCGAGTTTCACGATTCGGTCCCACCGAGTTTGGTAAATTGTGTGTAACGGTTAGATTTTGTATGGAGGCTATATATACCTCCTCCACCCACTCTTCATTCGTGGAGAGAGCCATCGGAACATGCCTACACTTCCAACATACATTTTCTGAGAGAGAACCACCTACACTTGTGTTGAGGTCAAGATATTCCATTCCTACCACATAAATCTTGATCTCTAGCCTTCCCCAAGTTGCTTTCCACTCAAATCTTCTTTCCACCAAATCCAAATCCTATGAGAGAGAGTTGAGTGTTGGGGAGACTATCATTTGAATCACAAGAGCAAGGAGTTCAGCATCAACACACCATCTATTACCTCTTGGAGAGTGGTGTCTCCTAGATTGGTTAGGTGTCACTTGGGAACCTCTGTCAAGATTGTGGAGTTGAACCAAGGAGTTTGTAAGGGCAAGGAGATCGCCTAATTCGTGAAGATCTACCCGAGTGAGGCAAGTCCTTCGTGGGTGACGGCCATGGTGGGATAGACAAGGTTGCTTCTTCGTGGACCCTTCGTGGGTGGAGCCCTCCATGGACTCGCGCAACCATTACCCTTCATGGGTTGAAGTCTCCATCAATGTGGATGTACGATAGCTCCACCTATCGTAACCATGGATAAAAAATGTCCGTGTCAACATTGCATTTGCTTTTTTAAACTCCTCCCTTTACCTTCATGTGCAATTGTTTTACATTCCGCTACTATACTCTTAAAATTGCATGTGTAGGTGGATTGCTTGACTTGTGCTAAGCTGCTAAAATCTGCCAAGAACTAAAATTGGGACAAGGCTAGATTTTTATTTGGTCAAGTAGTCTAATCACCCCCCCCCCCCTCTAGACATACTTTCGATCCTATAGGGTGCTTGTTGGCGAAGATGTCGTATGTACGTAGGCGAAGATGCCTTGAAGTTGCTTGGCGAAGATGCCAAGGGAGATGGTGAAGTCGTTGAGCGGTTGTTGGTGTTGATCTCATGACCTTCATGTTTTTGTCGGTGGTGGTGTCGATGCCGATGTGATCTTGTCGTAGATGGTAGCTCGGAAGCACATGCACTTGAGCATCTTCTCGAAGATGAGGAAGATCTCTTGTAGGACTTGATGAGGGCTTTGGTCTCCTCCATTTGAGCTTACATCTTGGCGTCGAAGTTGTTTTTTGTGGCATCAAACTCGTCGTTGTTGTTGTAGACCGAAAGAGGTGTGCTTTGCCTATCCATCACAAGACTCGAGCAAAGGTGAGTAGGAAATGAGATAAACAATGCCAAGTTACCTTTCCCCGAGTTGAGGATGTATCCGGTTTCACTCAATGTGAGGTGTATAAATAGTGGAATTGGTACCGGACTTGTTCACTCTCACCTATCAAGTAAAGCTTATGGTGTAGCTCGGTGAGGATAGTGGCACCAAAAATTGATGCAAAATGTTAGCAAGAGTCAATAATGTTGAAAGAGATTCTCAAATTTGCAAGTGAAACAAGTAGACCAATAGCAATGAATGGCACACGGAAACACACACATGGATAGATAAATGGGGTCGTGCAACCAAGGAATGAGCATAAAATGTGGAATCCACGGAAAACGCTCGTGTTGCACAACTCAAGAGAGACGCTAGCACGATTTCTTAATAGGCGGATAGGACACTTGTGCACAACCAATAAGATGCAAAATGGATAAACTTTCTATCCCAAGTATGCTATGTATGTATGGTTCCCGGTGTTTCTTACAAGATGATCGGATATGACAATCTTATGCAATGTGGTATGATGCTATGGCTATTTCTTACAAGCTCTTTGTTCACTCTTTGCTTAAAATCTTATTTTTTATTTTTTATTGATATGGCCACTATGCGAAATGCACAAACCAAGATAGCAATTGTATATATGCGGGAACAAACTTGTGACACAAGAGATGACATGATAGCAAGATGATATGGTATGTATGCAATGGAAGGTATGGATCACTAGTGTGCACAAGTAATGTTGAGGGCAATTCTCAAATGGCTAGTCTCGATAGGCAAGTAACGCAAAATGGGCTAGGGGTTATCAATGCAATTGCAAGGGGAATATACAATGGTGTCGTCGAGGTTACCGTCAATGGTGATGATGGGTGGCGGTGTTCTTGATGTAGATACCAAGATGATGTAGACCCCTCCCTAATTAGCCGAAACACCTTAGGAAACAGAAAAATGCAAACTCAAAATCTCAAAGGCAAATGTCAAAATGGTGGTAGCGGAAATGCAGTGGTGGTGTTGCACTAGGCAATGCGGAAGTGGGATGATGGGTTATACGAGTCGGCGATGCGGAGAATGCAAAAATCAGACTCCGGATGTGAAAGTTATGGGCAAAACTGTCAATCAGCCGAGGCTGAACCTGGAAGGGGTGGTTGTACCGCTTGAGCAGGCGGTTGTACCGCCCCTGGAGCGTCCTGGAGTTCCAGTTTTGGGCTGGCAGAAGTATCAGGGGATGGGTTAGCAGTTGTACCACCTCGGGGGCCGATTGTACCGCTTTTGTCGGGAAAATTCGCAGATCTGGGTATGGGATGAACTTGGGGTGGAAATGGATGATTTCGGGAGCAAAATTGGATGGATTTCATGGATGAAAGATGGGGAAACTTGGGGAGATGCTAGATCCACTCAAAACCAAGCAAATCCATAGATCAAAATCAACAAAACTTCATCATACTAACAAATCACAAAAAAATTGGGGCTATTTTGGTAGGGGTTTTCGAAATTAGGACAAAAAATCAAGCAAAAGAAGGCTAGAAAACGGTAGGGGAGACTCCAAAGTCGTGATCAACGTGGCTCATGATACCAATATGATGTAGGGTAGAAGCCTAGATGCCCGATCTTTCACGATTGGAGCGGATCCCTACGAGGAACATGAAGAACACGGGGAAGAACAGGGAGAAATCACAAGGGGAAACACTCAATGTCTGTGTCAAAACCGGCAGATCTCGGGTAGGGGGCCCCAAGCTGTACGTTTGAGGATCAATGGTAACTCTGGACAAAGGACACAGTGTTTAGCCAGGTTCGGGCCCTCTTGATGGAGGTAAAACCCTAGTCCTACTTGATTATATTCGAGGGTATAGGGTTACAAGAGTTGATATACCTCGAGATCGATTCGGCTAACCCTAGATTAGCTAGCCTAGCAATGTTGTGATCCTACCTCCGATCTACCCCTTCGGTTTATATAAACACCTGAGGGGCTTAGGGTTGTACAAAGTCGGTTTTACAGAAAGGAATAACATATCCGGACACCTACACTTGCCATCCATGCATACGGGAGTCCCCACCAGACACGAGAGATAATCTTATGTCTTGTATCTTCACGGCCCATCAGTCCGGCCCACATCCGGCCCACATCAATAGACCGGACACCCGAGGACCCCCTAGTCCAGGACTCCCACAGTAGCCCCTGAACCAGTCTTCAATGATGATATATTTGGCGTTCAGTTTGTCTTCTGCATTGCAAGACGGGTTCCTTGAAGAATACACATCGGCTTTCCTCTGTAAAAGAATTGTATCCGGTCTTTCATAATGAAAACAACCCTTAGCCGCGAGGGTAGGATATATAAAAAATGAGAACCGTGTCTTTTACTGACAACTTTTTTGATGAAGTGTCAGACTTGACCCTTCGGCATATTGAACCATTTTCACACCCCGCGTCCCGTGTTTCGAGGCCACGCCTCGTTGGCACGTCCTGTCAAAATAGAGACCATGTCCACTTAATATGGGATTGCACACCAATGGTATTTGGGTAATCCAACCGACTGCGGTGCATACCCACATTGGGAACAAGCGAGGTTTTAAGGCTAGTGGGGCGGGCGCTAGGTATTCACGGTCTATATAAGCAGATAAAGATCCATCTTTTCTATCCCACGCCTTCTTCCTTCCTCAGCCTTCCCATCTTCAAGCTCCAGCGCCCAAGCTTCGATCTTCCACACCGCCACCAAATCCTCCAGCCATGTCCAGCTCTGGCTCTCAAGGCAAGTGGGTGGCCTCCTTCGTGAAGGAGAAGGACATCAAGGAGCTCCGGGAGGCGGGGTACCTGAGTGCAAACATTGCGCATAGGATCCCTGCCAAGAAGAAGGTCATCCCCACTCCGGGGCTCGGCAAAAGGGTGGTATTTATCCCCCACTTCCTCCGCGGACTAGGGTTTCCACTTCACCCTTTTGTCCGTGGCCTCATGTTCTATTACGGGCTAGATTTCCATGATCTAGCCCCAAACTCCTTCCTCCACATCTCGGTGTTTACCGTCATGTGCGAGGTGCTCCTCCGCATTCCCCCCCCCCACTTCGGCTTATGGCTCAAAGTCTTCAACGTGAAGCCAAAGGTGGTTGACGGACAGCACGCAGATTGCGGAGGTGCTATGGTGAGCAAACTCCCTAACATCACCTGGCCCAAAGGGGCCTTCATGGAAACTGTCAAGATATGGCAACAGGAATGGTTCTACATCACCGAACCCCGCAGTGCCAACTGGGCAGCCACTCCTGAATTTAAATCCGGACCCCTGATGTGGCTCGCGTCGTGGATCAAAAAGACTCTGGACTGGGGGTCGACCGATGAGGTGTTGATGCTACAAAAGCGCATAGAAAAACATTATAGAAAAGAACACCAGCCTCACTGATGTGATCCAGGTGATGCTATTCCGCCGGACCCTTCCCTGCCAGCGTCGGCCTCTCCATATGTGGGAGTTCAAACCGGAAGGGTCGCGAACCATGCAGTGATTCTTCAACACGATGCACGAAGAGATCTGGAAGGTGCTCTTCAAAGCCCAGAAGTCATGGCCGGAGACGACCGACGACATTGGCCTTGACTGTGCTCACCCGGCCACCCCGGTAAGTTTTTTAGTTTTTGAACATAACTTAGTTTAGAAATCACAGGGGTATGCTGAGATTTCCATCCCTTAATCAGGGCTGGACGACGAAGGTGGAGCGGATCAAGTGTCCGGCTCCGCTGCCCGAAAACTCAGCTGATCCTCTGCTGATGAGGATGTTGGTCACAGCACCGTACCAGGCACCGGAGAAGAAGGTCAAGAAGAAGGGCAAGGAGGCCAAAAGCAGCCCCCGCCGTAAAGGTACTCCGGACGCTGTGTCCGGAGATTCTGAAGCTCTCTCCTCCCACGAGGGGGGTGAAGGCGTAAAGGAGGAGGAGGAAGAAAGAGACTCTCCCTTTAAGGGAAGGAAGAAGAAAAGGGCGGCCTCCATAGACCCGGAGGCGGAGGCGTCCAAGAGGGGGAAGATATCCCTCTCGGACGGCTCTGATTCGGATGTCGAAGCCATCCCCGAGTGGCGCCCCAGACCAAAGCCCCTGGCCGATTCGTAAGTATCCAAGGATGCCTTACATATATTGTCATTCATGATTATAGTTTTTAATACATTATATTGTGTGCTCTAGTACAGCCCGCGATCTCCCCCAACTATCATCATCTCCGGGGAACTCGCTGGAGCCGGGGATGGTGGAGAGCGAGACGCCTCCGCGAGCATCTCCGCCAACCGCTGCGAACGATACTGATTTTTTGTCCCGAAGAACCTCTCCGGGCCATGGAGAGGTGTGAGAGGCCACCAAGACGGCACCAGAGGGTAGCGCCTACCGAGAACATGGGGGAACCAACCCCCATGGAGACTGATGACGGGGGCCATGACCAATTCGGTCCCTAGCCGAACACTATTTCGGAGACCTACATGGCTCCGGAATACAGCGATCAACCCCCTTTTAAGGAGGGAGGAGCATTGACTCCACCAGCGACCTCCGTCAATCCGGAGGCGCTAGACACTTTTGTGGAAGCACTTCGTCGTGCTTCCGTCGTGGAGGAGCATTGTGAAGGAAATATGCCCTAGAGGCAATAATAAAGTTGTTATTTATATTTCCTTATATCATGATAAATGTTTAGTATTCATGCTAGAATTGTATTAACCGGAAACTTAGTACATGTGTGAATACATAGACAAAACAAAGTGTCCCTAGTATGCCTCTACTTGACTAGCTTGTTAATAAAAGATGGTTATGTTTCCTGACCATAGACATATGTTTTCATTTGATGAACAGGATCACATCATTAGAGAATGATGTGATGGAGAAGACCCATCTGTTAGCTTAGCATTATGTTTGTTACAGTTTTATTGCTACTGCTTTCTTCATGACTTATACATGTTCCTCTAACTATGAGATTATGCAACTCCCGAATACCGGAGGAACACCTTGTGTGCTATCAAACATCACAATGTAACTAGGTGATTATAAAGATGCTCTACAGGTGTCTCCGAAGGTGTTTGTTGGGTTGGCATAGATCAAGATTAGGATTTGTCACTCCGTGTATCGATGAGGTATCTCTGGGCCCTCTCGGTAATGCTCATCACTATAAGCCTTGCAAGCAATGTGACTAATGAGTTAGTTACAGGATGAAGCATTACCGAATGAGTAAAGAGACTAGCCAGTAACGAGATTGAACTAGGTATGATGATACCGACGATCGAATCTCAGGCAAGTAACATACCGATGACAAAGGGAACAGCGTATGTTGTTGTGCGGTTTGACCGATAAAGATCTTCGCAGAATGTGTAGGAGCCAATATGAGCATCTAGGTTCCGCTATTGGTTATTGATTGCAAATGTGTCTCGATCATGTCTACATAGTTCTCAAACCCGTAGGGTCCGCACGCTTAACGTTCGATCACGACTTGTATTATGAGTTATGTGTTTTTGATGATCAAAGTTTTTTCGAAGTCTCGGATGAGATCACGGACATGACAAGGAGTCTTGAAATGCTCGAGAGGTAAAGATTGATATATTGGAAGGTGGTATTCAGACACCGGAAGGGTTCCAGAGTATATCGGGTACAAACCGGAGTACCGGAAGGGTTACGGTAACCCCCCCCCCCCGGTGGAAGATATGGGCCATATGGGCCACGGGAGGGAGGCTAACCATCCCACAAGGGGTTGGTGCACCCCCTACAAGGGAGAAGGCCGAATTGGACTAGGGAAAGGGGGCACCACCCCCTTTCCTTCTCCTACTCTCTCTCTCCTTCCCCTACTCCCTCTCCTTCCCCCTTTCCACCTCCGTAAGACGGAAAAAAGAGGGGGGCGAATCTTACTAGGAGTGGAGTCCTAGTAGGACTCCCCCCCTCCCTTGGCGCGCCCCTGGTGGCTGGCCTCCTCCTCCCTCCTTTATATACGGGGGCAGGGGGCACACCAAAGGCACAACATTGTCTTAACCGTGTGCAGTGCCCCCCTCCACCGTTTACTCCTCCGATAGTATCATCATAATGCTTAGGCGAAGCCCTGCATGGATCACATCATTAACACCGTCATCACGCCGTTGTGCTGACGAAACTCTCCCTCGACCCTCTGCTAGATCAAGAGTTTGAGGGACGTCATGAAGCTGAATGTGTGCTGAACTCGGAGGTGCCGTACGTTTGGTGCTAGATCAGTTGGATCGTGAAGACATTCGACTACATGAACCGCGTTAATATAACGCTTCCACTTTCGGTCTACGAGGGTACGTGGACACACTCTCCCGTCTCGTTGCTATGCATCTCCTAGATAGATCTTGCATGATCGTAGGATTTTTTTTTGAATTACTACGTTCCCCAACACACCGTGCCCTGATGGGTATATTGGTTGAAAAGATTCAGTACTTTAAAAGCGGGCTGAACGAAGCCTTCACCAACCTATTAACAGGCTTTGAGGTATGCGATGTAATTTTCTAACCAATTTTAATAAAGGAATATGCTTGTGTATAGATAGTAGCCCCTAAGACTCTGTCCGGCTGTGGAGAAGCAGGATAGAGGATGACATAGTGTTCGAAAGAGGTGAGATATAACTATTGTATGACAGGCTTCCTTGCTGGCTGCGAGCGCCTAGGTTGCCAAAGTTTTCCAACTCACTCAGAAGCTGCGGCTGGCCGATGAAGAAGTTGTCCACGTCAACAAGTGGTTTGAGCAGACGCAAGGTATGCGTGCATGAGGAGTTTGATCATATATATCCAATGTTATGTCCGAGAAATATATATCTGTTAGTCATTTTTAAACTGACTAAAGATGTTATAAATATACTCACAGTTGGCGCCGACGAGGTTGAGTCCCTCAAGAGCGCCCTCGCCAAAGCCAAGAAGGAGGCGGAGGCGAGCAAGGCGGCCATGGACAAAGCGGCCAAAAATTTAGAGGAGGAGCAAATCACGCGTCGACGGCATGAGGCGCGGGTGGGGGGTCGAAAAAGAGCTCAAGGACGCCATCGCTAGATGCGAGTTCTTTGGAGCAGAAGAGTTCGGAGCAGGCCTCCGAGCTCACCAAAGCTCTTGAGAGCCCTAAAGAAGCCCGGGTTGATGCCCGGGACACTCGCCAGGAGATCCAAGAGGCGAGGCGGATTGCAGATGGTAAGGCCTTTATCATGCAGAGTAGATATACTAGTAAGAGATATAGTTTACTAACCCGAGTCTGGAGTTATCCACGCGCCTTTGCGGATCTGCCAAGGAGTATTGCGGATGCCGCCGCATTCTTCCAAGCCGAAGAGGGGAGCTCAAGGGAGAAGTTATTCTGGTCACAGTACCTTGCGCCAGAGCTTCCAGTGCCCCAGAGCGACCAGCTGAAGCAGTTATCCGAGCTCCATAGGGTGGCTGGACTAGCCATGAAGGACGTAATAGTCCATCTATGGCCAGCCGAGGCCATACCTAGCAGCCACTTCGGACTTGTGAAGAGGCTGGTGGAGGCGCTTCCTCGGGTTGATGCCCTTAAGCGGTCATCCTGTATTGAAGGTGCCCGGATGGCCTTCGCCCGCATCAAGGTGCAGTGGGCGAAGATGAAGGCCATCGAGATTGCCACACATGGCCACCTGAGGGCAAGGAGCACTAGCGTCCGGAGAGGTACATCGACGAGGTCCCCGAGGGAGCCCGTATTGTAGAAGGCCAGTGCTCTAAGGACATCATATTTGAGTAGTTGTGTCCAGTTTGTAAGAGTCATGTAATGAACTCATGATGTAAAAAATGGTTATGCTTGATTAGTTTATCCTCCTATTTTGGCCGTTTATATGTCTGAAAGTTTACCAGTCGTCGGCTTCAGCCCCCATGTAAATATTATAGGGGTGTTCGAGAACACGTGAAAACACTTAATCCAACGTCTTGGTCCGATGTAGGAGGCGTCTTGCGAAGTGAACTAGGCAATCAGACTATGCAACTTTAGTACTTTCACTTAGCCATAAGAGTCCATTGGTGGCGCTAAGTACTAGCCCCTTGTTGCATGATCGGCAATCCAGAGTGTGGTGCCTTTGCAACGCGGCTGGTCAAAAACCCAACCCCTCGTATAGCATGGCATAAATCGCGAACAATTCATAGTATAGCACTAAGTCACCGGATCGCTAACCCGCTCTCGCTTATCATGATAGTCAGTTTTTGGCTTTCTCTACTGAGGTACTTGACCGGACGAACCAGAAATACAATCACAGTAGTTCTCCCTTTACTACCTTAGCCGAACTTGCGAAACGTAAGGTGGTAAACACAGGAGTCGGGCAACCCAAATATAGATCAAAGACATGATTTGCGATGCCGAAGAGTTCCCTATAGGTTTTTGGACTTAAGAATTTTGTGGGGCCGAATACAGCCCCTGGTATGAAGACTGTGTCGAACCACATATGTCAGTGGAACGTAAGGGGGAGCGCAAGTGACAAGGGAAAAACCAAAACCAAACCAAGAAGGTGGTAATCATCTACGCCCTATGTATCTTTATTGATACATGGATGACAGGCAATGCCGTTCAATATTAAGGTCATATTACATGCCCAAAGAGGAAAAGAAAAGATTTTACATAAGGGAAAGTCTAACACAGGGCCTGAAAATCATAGTTCAGAAAAGAAACTCCAATGATGCCCTGCCGCACGTCTGTGCCTTTTCTCCTCGGTAGTGAGTCCTTTCAGAGGAGTATTTGATGGTTGAGATGCGATAGCCTTAAAAGGATCTCCCGCGACAACCATCTTGCAAGTAGGGCTCTTGATGAACCTTCGTTAAAAGGAAAAAAGATATATGCGGTCCAACTTATGGTCAAGTGGTGAAATGGACCTCTTTCGCAGCGTGCCTCCGGCGCCGCCCAAGGTATTTTTAGTGCATAACTGTGTATGCGCAATGCATAAGCCGCAACCTGGTGGGGCGATCGGTGGAGGCCGAATTGCTAATCAATGTCTGGATCCGTTGATTTATCGCTATTATGCGCGGACCGGACTCGTTTGGATACGTCGTTGGCTTTATTAGCCGATGAACTGTTCGGCTTGATAAGGCCGCCATATACTTCGGCTGCAAGGGCCGCGGTGTGCTCTTCGGTACGGAGTGAGCGCTCCATATTACCATTGACTATAATAACGCCACGAGGTCCAATCCGATCATAGTCCATTCTCAGCCCCCCGTTCGACAGTCGTTATTAAGTGGGTGGTGGGTGGGGCATAAAATTCCCCGCTCTCAGCCCCCAGTTCAAGTTGGGTATAATTCGGAGGTAAGGCCTCCGTGACAGCGAGAGACTACATCAATCCCAATACTTCATCTAAGAGCGGAAGTGGGATCAGAAACTACGGGTCTGCTAGGCTGAGTTCGGCGTGGGACACCTAATCGGGTCCGTCAAGTGCAAACCCCACAGTTCAGGATGGTTGCCCAGAGCCAAGTCTAAGATTGCATCTCGGTCTTCGGTCGGGAGTATCGTAAGGGGAAGAAGTCCGGCGGGGCTCGAGCTCCCGTCTTCGAACAATGAGACCTGCTCCGAATCTAAGGCCTAGGTAGGTATGGGTGTTGACCCCTGGACGGGATCTAACAGGGGATCCTAAGAGTCTCCTTGGAGGGGACACAGAGTGGCGGCGGTGGCCGCGAACCCGTCAAAGACTAGGTCACCTCGGATGTCAGCAACGTAGTTTAGGTTTCCAAACCTGATCTGGTGGTCGGGGGCATAACTATCGACCTGCTCAAGGCGGCCGATAGAGTTGGCACGAAGCACAAAGCCACCAAACACAAAGACCTTCCCAGGAAGAAAGATCTCCCTGGACGCGACATCATTGTTGATGAAGCAGTGAGCCATCGATCCTTTTGTCGACGATACAGCGGAGCTCTCAATGAAAGCACCAATGTCGGTGTCAACATTGGCAAATCTCGGGTAGGGGGCCCAAGCTGTACGTCTGAGGATCAATGGTAACTATGGACAAAGGACACAATGTTTACCCAGGTTTGGGCCCTCTTGATGGAGGTAAAACCCTACTCCTGCTTGATTATATTCGAGGGTATAGGGGTTACAAGAGTTGATCTACCTCAAGATCGATCCGGCTAACCCTAGATTAGCTAGCCTAGCAATATTGTGATCCTGGCTCCGATCTACCCCTTCGGTTTATATAAACACTGGAGGGGCTTAGGGTTGTACAAAGTCGGTTTTACAGAAAGGAATAACATATCCGGACACCTACACTTGCCATCCACGCATACGGGAGTCCCCACCGGACACGAGAGATAATCTTTTGTCTTGTATCTTGACGGCCCATTAGTCCAGCCCACATCAATAGACCGGACGCCCGAGGACCCCCTAGTCCAAGACTCCCACACATCCACTAGACAATCAAACACACAAGATCCACAAGGTACATGAACAACAAAGAGAAAGATACAAGGTAAAGTTCATCTCCAAGAGGAGGTCTTGATGGGGGGTCCTCCCATGAGGGGGTCTTGATGATATCCCGCAGGATCTTCTCCTAGATGGAGGTTTGGCCTCCAATGGAGTGGTAGTCTCTCTCTCTCTCAAGAGTAGAGATGAGTAGGAGCAAAGCTCACATACAAATGAGCTATCATATTTGCTAACCCTACTATGGAGCTAAGGGACAAGTATATATAGTCCAAGGGGTAAGTTGGGGATACATGGGGTGAAACCCCTTTCACTACGCACAGGCAGGGCGGTAGTACCGGTCATGGTGGCGGTTGTACTGCTGGCAGCCTAGGTGCGGGTTCCAGGAGGTGTTTCCGGAGGTGCTTGGCGGTTGTACCGGTGTTTGGAGCGGTTGTACCAGTCTGATGGCTGTTACGGGGATAAACCGGTGCAGAACCGGCCTTGCACCGCTCGATCACAGAAGTTGGACCGATAGTTGGGCGGTAGTTGGGCGGTAGTACCGCTTGGGTGGCCTCAGCGGTAGTACCGCCTGTTCCGGACTGGGCAGATCCTTCTTCTTCCGTCTTCGCTTCCACGCTTCCCTTGCGGGTGGTGTAGGCGTTTCTTGGTGCTTGCACTCCTCCTCCTCGTTCAGATTTTTTGTCCAAAAGGACCCCCTGGCCAACAGAATTGCCAAAAAAGACCACATGTCAAAAACATTGTCAAAAAGGACCCCCTCGCTAGTGGCGGCAGGCGCGGCAAGCGACACATGGCACCTGCCGCCACGCCAGGAGGTGGCGGGCCCTGCCGCCACCGCAGGAGGCGGCCGCGCCAGGTATAACATTTCTACACATTGTCACGGGCGGGGACGGAACGAGCGAGGCCAGGTGGGCCACGCCGCCACCCAGCAAGACGGCCTCTATTGCCGCTGTCGGGCGCGGGCCGACAACCCGTGATGCTCATGGGCCCCGCCTGTGGGCCACGCCGCCACTGCAGCAGGCGGCCACCCTGTTGCTGCACGCGCACATCGATGCAGATGGCACTGATTCCGGTGCGGCGCTGATTCCGGTGGGCGCAGATTTTCACCGGGCGCTGATTCCACAGTTCCTTGTTTTGCTTTCTGCCACAAGTTTCGATGATCTGGAATCGGATTCCCGCCTAAACTTTGTAGTACTTATTGCTACGTAGACGACACTGATTAAAGAATCCGATGCCGCGGTAGGTGAGTTCTGGCTAGTTCTGCCGACAATACAGTGGTCCTCTTCTTTTTAAACGCACATCCGCGGCTCCGTGCGCATTCACTCTCTCTCGCATATCTCTGGTTGCCTTCTCTACCTCTTTGCTCTCTCTAAGCGCATACACAGACAGAAAGAAAAACTTCGTAGCCACTTTTACTTGTGATTTTGGTCGATTTAGAGTTGGATTTCGAAGATGATGAAGTTGAAGAAAAGATAGATTAAGGTAAGATCTATCCATTTTTGTTGGTTTCGTTCGCATGCATGATGTTTTCGTTCTATTTGATTAGTTCCTAAGTGTGTATTCTCTGTTGTTTTAGGCATAATTTTAGCACTTGAAGGAGTTATTTGGAGTCATTTAGAGCTTGAGGAGTAGGATTTGCGTTGCGAAAGTGAACTACGAAGTTGAAGATCAGGGTATGAGCTTTGCAATACATGTAATTTCTTGTGCATGCACGATGGTAATTAGTTAGTCTTTTAGCTCGTCATTAGCTATGTGATGTTAGTGCTTAGAGGTTAGAAATAATTTCAGATGACAGATACAACATTTATAATATTTTTTTAGAAGAGTAGATTGAAGATGTTATATCTATGTTAGGTGCATCCATTAGTATTGACATGCGAGAAATCTTAATACGGTAATTAAGAAAAAAAAACTTGTACTGTAATTGTTCATTGCATGTGGTATATTATTTCATGTGCTATGTTTATTAATAAGTCTATAGTTAGGAAGCCGTAGGTCTACTTTGTTATGTCGCAATAATCTAAATTTTATATGTTAAGATTATGTGCTAATGTACTTGATGATGTATGTAATTAGATAAAATAATTCATCTTAGTAGCAAACAAGGAGGAGATGACGTGATTGAAGAAATTATGTTGCCATCTTTGTTGTCCCTTTTGAGGTGATGACCACATACATGCAAGTGCTATTTTCATACTTTTGATAGCAGAAAGAAAAATCCGTGTGTAATATTGATGTTCATGTGATAATAGGTTGACTCCGTTCATTTAGTACTGGCGATGTAAATTTATTCGAACTATTTGGACTCTTAATTGCATTCACAAGCACATCCATATTGGAGCTAAGGTATAAAATGACACCGCAATTTTGTTAATATTATTTATATTGATGTACTGTTGTGAATAATGTGCATGCCGCTGCAAATATTATTATTTGTAAATAAATGATTGCTATCGTATGATATGAAAAAATTATATAAAGCCGGAAGAAATTAAATGTTTTACTCATATGACATTAAAATGTTATTATCGTACTATTATGTTTAGTGGTTGTTTGTATAGCGAGTAATTACCATCGGTTTTGTCATAACCTGTTGTAAGAAAATTAATTTTTACTAATAGTCGTGTTTACTCTTGTAGACGAGTTTGAGAAAAAATAGATCTTTAAATACACTTTAACCAAACAACCCCTTAAAGTCTACGCAAATGATTCTAGAAACAAACTGAATATTTGTAACGAAAATATGGTTATTATTTTAGTCGTATTATATGTAAATGTTGTCATCATTACTAAATGTTCAGTTACTAATTATTTGAAATGTAACATGTATGGTGGTTAGGTACTATGGAAAATTTAGTAGTGTACTATGGGAACGTCTTACACGACGGTCTTTTCGGGGTGGATGTGTCCTTGTGCGAGTCGACTACAATTGTAGTGAGAGACATGGTCAACGTGGGTTACACAGCAGTTAGAAGGTGCATCCGAGCGGTGTTTGGCCCAGGGATGCAGGGAAAAAATGACAATGGAGGCCTTCGTCGTTGACGGAGGAAATGATGGGACAATTGCCCGTTGGGGTTTGCGGCCTGTCATAGGTGATCGGTCGTGGGGGTTGTACATGAGATTTGCAAGCAATCCCAATAACTCAATGTATGGTCAGCCGATGGTGTATGTGGAGTTCATTTCAGTCATTGATGTTGCCGGATGCAGTAGCAGGGGTGGTGAGGTCGAGTTGGCCATCACATCAGCCCCTAGCGTCGGCCCATCAAAACCGATGGGCGGCCAGCTTGTGTATGACACAGGATATTGTTCTGCGGCCGTTGACATGAGCGAACATGTGGAGGGATTGCCAGAGGCGCTAGATGATGATGATCATTCTTCTGCGTCTTCAGAGTCAAGCGAAGAAGAAGATGTTCCTCCTCAGAGGGCGGTCGCGGCGGCACTTCAACCTGGGTTTTTACAGGATATGAGCATCACCAACGAATTTCACTCTGCTTCTGGCCTAGGAGCGGGAGCGTGGAGGTTGGGCAAGTTTTCCCAGACAAGAAGTCTGCTTACCAGGCAATGGGTAGCTATGCAATCGGCATCCACCGCCAGCATAGAGTGAAGCAGTCTGGTAAAAAAGAGTTGAAGGTCATATGCATCCACACCGCGAAAGGTTGCCGCGGAAGAGTTCTCGCTAGACTGAAGCCTGGGGTATGTCGGTCATGGCATATCACAAAAATAGTGGAGCATACCTGTGAGCAAACTGGGACTCTTTCAAATCACAGCAATGTGACAGCAAAATATGTGGCACAGATGATGGAAACGATTGTGCAGGGAAGTCTCAACATTAGTGTTAGGGCTCTGCAAAAAGATGCAGAGGATCAAATTGGCTTCCCTGTTAGCTACAGCAAGGCTAGGCGTGCGAACGAAAATATATTCAAGAACTTGTATGGTACCTATGAGGAGGCCTATTCTTATGCCCCTAGAATGCTTCATCAGATAGCAAGTGCTAATAGGGGGACTCAAGTTTGGCGGAGAGAACGTCCAAACCCAATGAACCCGGGTGAACTAATCCTGGACCGCTTATTCTGGGCATTCACCCACACTATACAAGCCTTCAGGCACTGTCGCCCGGTATTATCAGTTGATGGTATCTTTCTCACTGGAAAGTACAAGGGCACACTATTGGTGGAGATTGCACCGGATGCAAATAATCAGCTTCTTCCTATTGCATATGCATTGGTCGAGAGCGAGAACAAAGATAGCTGGTTGTGGTTCCTAAGTTACGTGAAGATGGGTGTCGTGAAAGAGCGTGAAGGTGTTTGCATCATCTCTGATCGCAACACTGGATTATTAAGCGCTCTTGACATAATTAAGGCGTCGAAAGAAGAGTGGGGCTGGCCCGATCTAGAGGGAAGGTGGTGCATGAGGTATTTGGCAGCAAACTTTTACTCCAAATTCAAAAACAAGGATTGGTTCAAGTTATTCAAGAGGATGTGCATGCAAAATACTGAAGCCAAAATGAATGCGGTCTGGGCAGGTATCAATGGTGAGATCGACCGCACGGCCTTTCCACAGAGAGAAGACCAGAGGGGTCGTAGGACGCCCATACATTTGAGCCAGTGGATCGGCGAGAATTGCCCTCATTTGGACAAGTGGGCGCAGGCTCATGACACCGGGGATCGGTATGGAATAATGACCAGCAACATGTCAGAGGTGTACAATGGTGTTCTTAAAGGGGTGCGAGCACTGCCTATCACAGCCCTAATTGAAGAAACTTGGAACCGGACCCTATCATACTTTGCAGACAGGGTCACCGTCGCCAAAGCACAAGTTGAATTGAACAAGCCATGGTCCAAGAAGATGCAAAGACATCTGGACGAGAAAGCAAAGAAGTCCCAAAGTCATGGTTGCAGGAAAGTGGACGCACTTCGGAATAAGTGGGAGGTCAATGTGCAAGCCAAGTACATTAAGGGTCACCACAGAGGATCAAAAAAGCAAGTTGTCACCCTCAGCTCAACCTCCTGTGAGTGCACTTGTAACAAGCCCAAGCTTGAGGGCTACCCTTGCAGTCATGTGCTCCGGGCGGCTGCTGATCAAAAAATCAGCGTCGAGCCGTACATATCGCCGTACTTCAATATGTACAATCTATACAACACTTGGAACGGTGAGTTCTGGGCTTGGGGCATTGATATGAATTACAAAATGTTGTGGCCAGATGGGCCGAAATGGATTCTGAATGCCGACTTGATGAGAACCGCAAAGGGACGACGTTAGTCTAGGCGTCATCGCAATGACATGGACCATAGCCAGATGGGAGAACCAAGGCGATGCCGCGTTTGC
The DNA here is from genome assembly GCF_002162155.2 of Triticum dicoccoides. NCBI lineage: Eukaryota > Viridiplantae > Streptophyta > Magnoliopsida > Poales > Poaceae > Triticum > Triticum dicoccoides. Next base: position 408,255,593 of record NC_041387.1, read on the forward strand.
AGGTGTCCTGGACATTCACGCAGAGAATGCCCGTATTGAGCCAACAACAACGCATGATGTTGATATATATGTACTCGCTATGTCTGTTTATATTTCTACTCATTATGTGTACTTATATTAAATTTAAATTGAATCTCTTTGTATTATTGTACTCGTGATGTTAACTTCAGATAATTAATGTAAACCGTATCTCTTTGTATTTTTAAGTTAATTTTGATTTACATTTGTATTTGTGTCTTCCTCGTAATTTATATTTATATGTTTGTGTGCAGGTTATGGGTGAAGTGCTAGTGCTTTTGCAGGGGCCCCATGAAGCCGGCCACCGTTGCCACCTATTTTTGAACCCAAATACTAAGCATGATTATCGGCCTTTCAGACTTCGAACCATAAAGAAAACATGGGCAATACACAATTCTTTCCTTGCTCACCTTGACGCATATGGACTACAAGGTTTTGCTAGGATCACATCAAGCGAAGACCCTTCCCAGTTACGTTCGGACCCATCCCTTTTGACATCCCTCGTTGACCGGTGGAGACCTGAAACCCACACCTTTCACTTTCGTTTTGGGGAGCTTGCATCTACACTGAAAGATGTTTCTATGATCACTGCTCTACCAATTAGAGGTGAGCCGTTAGTCTCTCCACGAGTGTCTCCATCTTGGCCATTAGATATAGCAGCCCGTCTTGGGATGGAAATGCCAGAATCACAACGTACTGGTGGCCCTCGGGGCATCCCACTCGTCTGGCTTCATGATAACTTTCGTATTTTATCTAGCTTCGCCAATGAGGAGACGAGAAAAAGACATTTGTTTGCGTATTTGTTGTGACTCCTCGGGACTCTGTTTCCAAATTCACATGGGGACGTAGTTCTCCCTGGTCTCATCTACATTGCACAGAATATGGTAGATGAACCTTTACCCGAGCATGCAAAATATAGCTTCGGTTCTGCCATGCTATCTCACACATATAGAGGCTTGTGTGATGCCACACAAAAAACCTCTTTCGCACAAAAAGCTCCATTAATTTGTGTCGCCTACAAGTTTCTACAGTTGTGGTCCTGGGAATACCTCCCTGTAGGACGACCTCATATAGTACAACCCGCACACCCATACGACTTTAGCGAGGGTGGCAGTGCAACTATGGCCACCAGGTGGACAAAGGCACGGAAATGTTGGTCTCCAGATATTGCGAAAAATTGTTACCCTATGTACCACCAGCAGTTTGAGATACTTGATGAGGCAGAAGTCACATGGAACCCGTGGACTCAGGACCAGCTACAAATGGTCTTTGATGCTCGACCCTTCACACTAGGCATGTTGAGCGATAGTGCATTCTGGCTGACTCGCTGCAACTTATTGTTCTTGTGGTATGTTGAGCCTTACAACCCAGAGCGTGTAATGAGACAGTTCGGTCTTTATCAGGAAATTCCACCACCTTTTCCAAGACGTATCGATGAGGAAACCCATAAGTAAGATGTGACCTCCCTAATTAGTTAGTGTGTTTTTTAATTTACTAAACTCACACTTTGTTACATAATTTGCAGGCTAACCAATATGGGCAGGGGTTGGAGTTTATACGATTGGAGGGAACACAACATTCAATGGGTACAGAAGTGGGAAAATGAAGCGCTGGCAGATATAGTGCATCAACTTAGGTATATTTTATTTACATTATTTTATTACGACGATCATACGGTGCATGAAGATGCTTTGCTTTCATCACAACGATTTATGTAATTATTTAATTTTACAGACCATACGATGGAAGTACAGATCAAGCGTACAAGCAGTGGTACTGCATCAACACACGTGCTAACTTGGCCAGTCAGCCAACTACTATACCAACACATCTCACACAGGAGGAGCAGGCGCGGAGATATATTGAGCTGCATGCAGCTTACTATCATGACCAGATGGTAATCACTTGTAACTTTTTTAGGTCCATCATTTCATAATCATTTGAACCAAATAATTGCATCCAGCTTACTATCACACAGGAGGGATCTCAGCCGTATCTCTCCACGCGAGGGATCTCCATGCCCGAGGAGACTCGTGTACCAGATTTAAACCAGTACCACGTACAATGGCCAGACAGTACAGGCGAGGGATCTGATCAGGTAGTCATGTTTACATTTTAATGCATTTACAATGATAACATATATTATCCTCTAACTGTTTGTTAACAATGTTTCTATGTGCAGGGTGGCATACCTGATGTTAATTGGGACGACGAGAACACCCAACGCGGCGTCAACACAGGCGTCCTGGGAGCATCACATGATCATGGAGACATGGTTACATCATTAGTTACAGAGTTCTTCGGAGGGGACGTTATTGGCCCATCTTTTATCCCCGCGGAGTCACAACCATACGCCTACAATTACGCTTCAGGTTCACAACAAGGATTCCCGACTCCACCACCTACGCAGAAGTCGCACACACATGAAGCCGAATTGGAGTACGGCCCTGATCTTCGTGTACCTCGGCCACCTAATCGCTTGGAGCTTTCCGGTCGTAAGGAAAGGCCAGGTGGCCGTCGTAAACTATGGTGATTCATCTATCCACGTGCGCGACCCATTGTATCTACATATGTCAGTATTAGACTTTTCGATTTGAACATCTATGTATGCTGAAATAAAAATGCACCAGTCTTCGGCTTATGTTTTCGCGCAACCCTTTCCCCTCAATATTCCCGCCAACACTTTTCCCTCCATATGTTCCCGCCACCCGTTTCCTGCCAACCCCTTCCCGCCATATCTTCCTGCCACCCGTTTCCCGCCAACCCCTTCTCGCCATATGTTCCCACCAACCCTTTCCCGCCATACTACAGTCGTTCTTTCCCGCCATTTTCTCCTCTCTACCTATAAAACCCCCTTCAGACAGAGGTGGATAAGCATTCGAGTGTAGTGTAGTCGAGATGTCCCATTATCCTTTCGATCGTAGTTTTCACCCTGGGATGAGCAGGACTCTTCTCAGGCTAGCTGCCGATTTCAGGATGGACAATAGGATAGTTCCATGGGACGAATTCACCGGTAGTGACACCATAATGAATGAGTTGGCTCACCAATTACGTAGGTCTGGGTGGCCTGAAAGGACCTATGAGGAGGTACGTAAAGAACTTCTTAGGTTGCATGCAAGGTGGAAGAATGTAGTGGAGCCGAAGAGTGAAACTTTCAGAAGGACTGCAGAAAATCATCCATTTTTATGGACTGAGGAGAGCGAGGATGAAGATTATATCTTCATGCCGCTCTTACGGGTTCTGCATCGTCAAAGGGCAAGAGTTATGCATCGTCTAAGGGCAAGAGTACTGCATCCTCGAAGAGCAAGAGTTCTGCATCGTCCAAGGGTAAGAGTTCTGCATCCTCGAAGGGCAAGAGTTCTGCATCGACGGAGGATGACGATGATGCCTTCATGTAGTTTTTAAGCTGTATTCCAGTTCTACCGTTTAATTCGGGATGTACTTGCATTATTTGTTTGTACTCTCTTATAGTAGGGCATTATGTTCTATCTTAATTTTATTTTGTAGTTGTTGCACGATGTTCGATATTAGTGGAGGGAAAGAAAATGCCACTACTTTATTCTAAAACTATATTTTCTTTCCATTACGACATGGTACAACTGAAAATAAGATACATCATAGGAATAAAGCTACATTTAACTCCTGAAATAAAGCTACATTAAAGTGCAGAAATAAAGATACAAATGATTGCGAAATTTAAAATACTACCATAGAAATCTACTGAGTCCAGCGTGGATATTTTCCCTTTCCATCGTCAGCTTCTTCTGCTGCCTTGGCCTCACGAGCCCTTTCTTTCTTTCTCTGCCTCTCCGCCTCACGAGCCTCCTTTCGCTGTCGTTCCTGCTCCTCCACGCGACGACCCTCTTCCCTGTTTTTCTTTCCTAAATCCTGAAAAAAATGGTGTTGCTCCGCATAGTATTCTTTTAACTCTCTCTCTTGCTCTGCTTTCTCCTCAGCTTCCGCCTTCTCGCGTCGCTCTTCCGCATAGAAACTATTCCACGCACGGTGACTTCTTTCATGAATCTCAGTCACTGCCCAAGCCGGCATCTCCATGTAAATCCAACGATAGTACATGCACAGAGGCGGAGGAGACTACAACAAGAAACAAGAATGTTATTAAAGAATATATTAAAATACCGAGAAAATTAAGCGGGAAAATTAAGCGAGAAATTTTAGGATCCCTGTAGTGTCGGCACAATAGCTTCCCGCAGCATCGGATTCCCGCAGCGAGTGACTGATTCCCGCAGTGCCATCGCATCCGCTCAAGAAATAGCCAGAGCAATTCTCACAGTGATGTCCCATCCGCTGAGGCAAAAGAAGCTAATGCAGGACTGATTCCCGGGCGAAAGAACCTAAAGCAGGGCATCAGCGTGCATTTTCCCGTGCGTGGGAATCACCGCCGACAGCGTCGCTGTCGCACACGGGAATTAGCACCGTCAGTGTCCCCTTGTCCATTGTGGCAGAGAGGCCGCCTCAGCAGGTGGCGGCCTGGCCCGCAGTCACGTCGCCACTGCAGCACGGGTTGTCGGCCCGCGCCCGACAGCGGCAACAGAGGCCGCCTCGCTGGGTGGCGGCGTGGCCCACCTGGCCTGGCCCGTTCCTGAAGGAAATATGCCCTAGAGGCAATAATAAAGTTATTATTTATTTCCTTATTTCACGATAAATGTTTACTATTCATGCTAGAATTGTATTAACCGGAAACATAATACATGTGTGAATACATAGACAAACATAGTGTCACTAGTATGCCTCTACTTGACTAGCTCGTGAATCAAAGATGGTTAAGTTTCCTAGCCATGGACAAAAGAGTTGTCATTTGATTAACGGGATCACATCATTAGGAGAATGATGTGATTGACTTGACCCATTCCGTTAGCTTAGCACACGATCGTTTAGTATGTTGCTACTGCTTTCTTCATGACTTATACATGTTCCTGTGACTATGAGATTATGCAACTCCCGTTTACCAGAGGAACACTTTGTGTGCTACCAAACGTCACAACGTAACTGCGTGATTATAAAGGTGCTCTATAGGTGTCTCCGAAGGTACATGTTGGGTTGGTGTATTTCGAGATTAGGTTTTGTCACTCCGATTGTCGGAGAGGTATCTCTGGGCCCTCTCGGTAATACACATCACTTAAGCCTTGCAAGCATTGCAACTAATGAGTTAGTTGTGGGATGATGTATTACGGAACGAGTAAAGAGACTTGTCGGTAACGAGATTGAACTAGGTATTGAGATACCGACGATCGAATCTCGGGCAAGTAACATACCGATGACAAAGGGAACAACGTATGTTGTTATGCGGTTTGACCGATAAAGATCTTCGTAGAATATGTGGGAGCCAATATGGGCATCCAGGTCCCGCTATTGGTTATTGACCGGAAACAGTTCTAGGTCATGTCTACATAGTTCTCGAACCCGTAGGGTTCGCACGCTTAACGTTTCGTTAACGATATAGTATTATATGAGTTATGTATGTTGGTAACCGAATGTTGTTCGGAGTCCCAGATGAGATCATGGAAATGACGAGGAACTCCGGAATGGTCCGGAGATAAAGTTTGATATATGGGATAATAGTGTTTGATCTCCGGAAGGGTTCCGGAATTCACTGGAAGGGGTTCCGGATGTTTCCCGAAATGTTTGGGTACGAGAACACGTTATTTGGGCCAAAGGGGAAAGCCCACAAGGTTTTTGGAAAGTGCAAAAGGAAGTTTTGCGGAGTCCACAGGCCAGATGCTAGGGTCCCTGGCGTCTGGGTCCAGACGCCAGGAACCCTGGTGTCTGGCCCTGGAGTCCGAGAAGGACTCTTGCCTTTCGGGTGAAACCGACTTTGTGGAGGCTTTTACTCCAAGTTTCGACCCCAAGGCTCAACATATAAATAGAGGGGCAGGGCTAGCACCAAAGACAGATCAAGAAACACCAAGCCATGTGCCGGCTACCCCGTCCCCTCTAGTTTATCCTCCGTCATAGTTTCCGTAGTGCTTAGGCGAAGCCCTGCGGAGATTGTTCTTCACCAACACCGTCACCATGCCGTCGTGCTGCCGGAACTCATCTACTACTTCGCCCGTCTTGCTGGATCGAGAAGGTGAGGACGTCATCGAGCTGAACGTGTGCAGAACTCAGAGGTGCCGTGCGTTCGGTACTTGGATCGGTCAGATCGTGAAGACGTACGACTACATCAACCGCGTTGATAAACGCTTCCGCTTAGCAATCTTCAAGGGTATGAAGATACACTCCCCCTCTCATTGCTATACATCACCATGATCTTGCGTGTGCGTAGGAAAATTTTGAAATTACTACGTTACCCAACAGTGGCATCCGAGCCTAGGTTTTATGCGTAGATGTTATATGCACAAGTAGAACACAAGTGAGTTGTGGGCGATACAAGTCATACTGCTTACCAGCATGTCATACTTTGGTTCGGCGATATTGTGAGATGAAGCGGCCCGGACCGACATTACGCGTACGCTTACGCGAGACTGGTTTCACCGTTACGAGCACTTGTGCTTAAAGGTGGCTGGCGGGTGTCTGTCTCTCTCACTTTAGTTGAACCGAGTGTGGCTACGCCCGGTCCTTGCGAAGGTTAAAACAGCACCAACTTGACAAACTATCGTTGTGGTTTTGATGCGAGGGTAAGAACGGTTCTTGCTAAGCCCGTAGCAGCCACTTAAAATTTGCAACAACAAAGTAGAGGACGTCTAACTTGTTTTTGCAGGGCATGTTGTGATGTGATATGGTCAAGACGTGATGCTATATTTTATTGTATGAGATGATCATGTTTTTTAACCGAAGTTATCGGCAACTGGCAGGAGCCATATGGTTGTCGCTTTATTGTATGCAATGCAATCGCCCTGTAATGCTTTACTTTATCACTAAGCGGTAGCGATAGTCGTAGAAGCATAAGATTGGCGAGACGACAACGATGCTACGATGGAGATCAAGGTGTCGCGCCGGTGACGATGGTGATCATGACGGTGCTTCGGAGATGGAGATCACAAGCACAAGATGATGATGGCCATATCATATCACTTATATTGATTGCATGTGATGTTTATCCTTTATGCATCTTATCTTGCTTTGATTGACGGTAGCATTTTAAGATGATCTCTCACTAATTATCAAGAAGTGTTCTCCCTAAGTATGCACCATTGCCAAAGTTCGTCGTGCCCAGACACCACGTGATGATCGGGTGTGATAAGCTCTACGTCCATCTACAACGGGTGCAAGCCAGTTTTGCACACGCAGAATACTCAGGTTAACCTTCACGAGCCTAGCATATGCAGATATGGCCTCGGAACACGGAGACCGAAAGGTCGAGCGTGAATCATATAGTAGATATGATCAACATAGTGATGTTCACCATTGAAAACTACTCCATCTCACGTGATGATCGGTTATGGTTTAGTTGATTTGGATCACGTGATCACTTAGAGGATTAGAGGGATGTCTTTCTAAGTGGGAGTTCTTAAGTAATATGATTAATTGAACTTAAATTTATCATGAACTTAGTCCTGGTAGTATTTTGCAAATTATGTTGTAGATCAATAGCTCGCGTTGTTGCTTTCATATGTTTATTTTGATATGTTCCTAGAGAAAAATTGTATTGAAAAATGTTAGTAGCAATGATGCGGATTGGATCCGTGATCTGAGGTTTATCCTCATTGCTGCACAGAAGAATTATGTTCTTGATGCACCGCTAGGTGACAGACCTATTGCAGGAGCAGGTGCAGACGTTATGAATGTTTGGCTAGCTCAATATGATGACTACTTGATAGTTTTGTGCACCATGCTTTATGGCTTAGAACCGGGACTACAAAAACGTTTTTGAAACGTCATGGAACATATAAGATGTTTCAAGAGATGAAATTGGTATTTCAGACTCATGCCCGTGTCAAGAGGTATGAGACCTTTGACAAATACTTCGCCTAAAAGATGGAGGAGAATTGCTCAACTAGTGAGCAAGTACTTAGATTGTCTGAGTACTACAATCACTTGAATCAAGTGGGAGTTAATCTTCTAGATAAGATAGTGATTGACAGAATTCTCTAGTCACCATCACCAAGTTAGTAGAACTTCGTGATGAACTATAGTATGCAAGGGATGACGAAAACGATTCCCAAGCTCTTCGTGATGCTGAAATCGATGAAGGTAGAAATCAAGAAAAGCATCAAGTGTTGATGGTTGACAAGACCACTAGTTTCAAGAAAAGGGCAAAGGGAAGAAGTGGAACTTCAAGAAGAACGGCAAGCAAGTTGCTGCTCAAGTGAAGAAGCCCAAGTCTGGTCCTAAGCCTGAGACTAAGTGCTTCTACTGCAAAGGGACTAGTCACTGGAAGTGGAACTGCCCCAAGTATTTGGCGGATAAGAAGGATGGCAAAAGTGAACAAAGGTATATTGGATATACATGTTATTGATGTGTACTTTACTAGTGTTTATAGCAACCCCTCGGCATTTTGATACTGGTTCAGTTGCTAAGAGTAGTAACTCAAAACGGGAGTTGCAGAATAAACAGAAAATAGTAAAAAGGCGAGGTGACGATGTGTGTTGGAAGTAGTTCCAAGATTGATATGATCATCATCGCACACTCCCTATACTTTCGGGATTAGTGTAGAACCTAAATAAGTGTTATTAGGCATTTGCGTTGAGCATGAATATGATTTGATCATGTTTATTGCAATACGGTTATTCATTTAAAATCAGAGAATAATTGTTGTTCTGTTTAAATGAATAAAACCTTCAATGGTCATACACCCAATGAAAATAGTTTGTTGGATCTCGATCATAGTGATACACACATTCATAATATTGATGCCAAAAGATGCAAAGTTAATAATGATAGTGCAACTTATTTGTGGCACTGCAGTTTGGGTCATATCGATGTAAAGCGCATGAAGAAACTCCATAAAGATGGATTTTTGGAATCACTTGGTTATGAATCATTTGATGCTTGCGAACCGTGCCTTTTGGGCAAGATGACTAAAAACTCCGTTCTCCGAAACAATAGAATGAGCTACTGACTTGTTGGAAATGATACATACCGATGTATGCGATCCAATGAGTATTGATGCTCGTGGCAAGTATCGTTATTTTCTGACCTTCACAGATGATTTGAGCAGATATGCGTATATCTACTTGATGAAACATAAGTCTGAAATAGTTGAAAAGTTCAAAGAATTTCAGAGTGAAGTGAAATGTTGGGGAACGTAGCAGAAATTCAAAATTTTCCTACGTAACACCAAGATCTATCTATGGAGAGACCAGCAATGAGTAGAAAGGAGAGTGCATCTACATACCCTTGTAGATCGCTAAGCGGAAGCGTTCAAGTGAACGGAGTTGATGGAGTCGTACTCGTCGTGATTCAGATCACCGATGATCCTAGTGCCGAACGGACGGCACCTCCGCGTTCAACACACGTACAGCTCGACGATGTCTCCGACGCCTTGATCCAGCAAGGAGAGAGGGAGAGGTTGAGGAAGACTCCATCCAGCAGCAGCACAACGGCGTGGTGGTGATGGAGGAGCGTGGCAATCCTGCAGGGCTTCGCCAAGCACCTACGGGAGAGGAGGAGGTGTCACGGGAGGGAGGGAGGCGCCAAGGGCTCAGGTATGGATGCCCTCCCTCCCCTCCACTATATATAGGGGCAGGGGAGAGGGGGGAGGCGCAGCCTTGCCCCTTCCTCCAAGAAAGGGGTGCGGCTAAGGAGGGGGGGAGGAGTCCATCCTCCCCAAGGCACCTCGGAGGTGCCTTCCCCCTTGAGGACTCTTCCCTCTAGGGTTCCCTAGGCGCATGGGCCTCTTGGGGCTGGTGCCCTTGGCCCATGTAGGCCAAGGCGCACCCCCTACAGCCCATGTGGCCCCCCGGGGTAGGTGGCCCCACCCGGTGGGCCCCCGGGACCCTTCTGGTGGTCCTGGTACAATACCGATGACCCCGAAACTTGTCCCGATGGCCGAAACAGGACTTCCTATATATAAATCTTTACCTCCGGACCATTCCGGAACTCCTCGTGACGTCCGGGATCTCATCCGGGACTCCAAACAACATTCGGTAACCACATACAAACTTCCTTTATAACCCTAGCGTCATCGAACCTTAAGTGTGTAGACCCTACGGGTTCGGGAGACATGTAGTCATGACCGAGATGTTCTCCGGTCAATAACCAACAGCGGGATCTGGATACCCATGTTGGCTCCCACATGTTCCACGATGATCTCATCGGATGAACCACGATGTCAAGGACTCAATCAATCCCGTATACAATTCCCTTTGTCTAGCGGTATTTTACTTGCCCGAGATTCGATCGTCGGTATACCGATACCTTGTTCAATCTCGTTACCGGCAAGTCTCTTTACTCGTTCCGTAACACATCATCCCGTGATCAACCCCTTGGTCACATTGTGCACATTATGATGATGTCCTACCGAGTGGGCCCAGAGATACCTCCCCGTTTACACGGAGTGACAAATCCCAGTCTCGATCCGCATAAAACAATAGATACTTTCGGAGATACCTGTAGTGCACCTTTATAGTCACCCAGTTACGTTGTGACGTTTGATACACCCAAAGCACTCCTACGGTATCCAGGAGTTACACGCTCTCATGGTCAAAGGAAGAGATACTTGACATTGGCAAAGCTCTAGCAAACGAACTACACGATCTTTGTGCTAGGCTTAGGATTGGGTCTTGTCCATCACATCATTCTCCTAATGATGTGATCCTGTTATCAACGACATCCAATGTCCATAGCCAGGAAACCATGACTATCTGTTGATCACAACGAGCTAGTCAACTAGAGGCTCACTAGGGACATATTGTGGTCTATGTATTCACACGTGTATTACGATTTCCGGATAATACAGTTATAGCATGAATAAAAGACAATTATCATGAACAAGGAAATATAATAATAACTAATTTATTATTGCCTCTAGGGCATATTTCCAACAGTCTCCCACTTGCACTAGAGTCAATAATCTAGCTCACATCGATATGTGATTAACACTCAAGGTCACATCCCCATGTGACTAACACCCAAAGAGTTTACTAGAGTCAATAATCTAGTTCACATTTACCATGTGATTAACACTCGATGAGTTCTGGGTTTGATCATGTTATGCTTGTGAGAGAGGTTATAGTCAACGGGTCTGAACCTTTTAGATCCGTGTGTGCTTTACAAATCTCTATGTCATCTCCTAGATGCAGCTACCACGTTCTATTTGGAGCTATTCCAAATAACTGTTCTACTTGGAGCTATTCTAAATTGTTGCTCCATTATACGTATCCGGTATCTCTACTCAGAGCTATCCGGATAGGTGTTAAGCTTGCATCGACGTAACCCTTTACGACGAACTCTTTTACCACCTCCATAATTGAGAAAATTCCTTAGTCCACTAGTTACTAAGGATAACTTTGACCGCTGTCCTGTGATCCATTCTTGGATCACTCTTGTACCCCTTGACTGACTCATGGTAAAGCACACTTCAGGTGCGGTACACAGCATAGCATACTGTAGAGCCTATGTTTTAAGCATAGGGGACGACCTTCGTTCCTTTCTCTCTATTCTGCCATGGTCGAGCTTTAAGTCTTAACTTCACACCTTACAACTCAGGCAAGAACTCCTTCTTTGACTGATCCATCTTGAACACCTTCAAGATCACGTCAAGGCATGTGCTCATTTGAAAGTACTATTAAGCGTTTTGATCTATCCTTATAGATCTTGATGCTCAATGTTCAAGTAGCTTAATCCAGGTTTTCCATTGAAAACACTTTCCAAATAACCCTATATGCTTTCCAGAAATTCTACGTCATTTCTGATCATTAATATGTCAACAACATATACTCATCAGAAATTCTATAGTGCTCCCACTCACTTCTTTGGAAATACAAGTTTCTAAAAAACTTTGTATACACCCAAAATCTTTGATCATCATCAAAGCATACATTCCAACTCCGAGATGCTCACTCCAGTCCTCAGAAGGATTGCTGGAGCTTTGCATACTTATTAGCATATTTCAGGATAGACAAAACCTTCCGGTTGTATCACATACAACCTTTCCTCAAGAATCGTCGAGGAAACAATGTTTTGACATCCTATCTGCAAGATTTCATAAATAATGCAGTAATTGCTAATATAATTCCAACAGACTCTTAGCATCGCTACGAGTGAGAAAGTCTCATCGTAGTCAACTCCTTGAACTTGTCGAAAAACATCTTAACGACAAGTCGAGCTTTCTCAATGGTGACACTTACCATCATTGTCTGTCTTCCTTTCAAAATCCATATGTACCTAACAGCCTTACGACCATCAAGTAGTTCTTCCAAAGTCTACACTTTGTTTTCATACATGGATCCTCTCTCGGGTTTTATGGCCTTGAGCCATTTATCGGAATCCAGGCCCACCATCGCTTCTCCATAGCTCGTAGGTTCATTGTTGTCTAGCAACATGACTTCCAAGACAGGATTACTGTACCACTCTGAAGTAGTACGTATCCTTGTCACCCTACGAGGTTCGGTAGTGACTTGATCCGAAACTTCATGATCACTATCATAAGCTTCCACTTCAATTGGTGTAGGTGCCACAGGAACAACTTCCTGTGCCCTGCTACACACTTGTTGAAGTGACGGTTCAATAACCTCATCAAGTCTCCACCATCCTCCCACTCAATTCTTTCGAGAGAAACTTTTCCTCGAGAAAGGACCCGATTCTAGAAACAATCCCTATTGCTTTCGGATCTGAATTAGGAGGTATACCCAACTGTTTTTGGGTGTCCTATGAAGATGCATTTTATCTGCTTTGGGTTCGAGCTTATCAACCTGAAACCTTTTCACATAAGCATCGCAGCCCCAAACTTCTAAGAAATGACAGCTTAGGTTTCTCTAAACCATAATTCATACGGTGTCATATCAACGGAATTACGTGGTGCCCTATTTAAAGTGAATGTGGTTGTCTCTAATGCCCAACCCATAAACTATAGTGGTACTTCGATAAGAGACATCATGGTATGCATCATATCCAATAGGGTGCAGTTATGATGTTCGGACACACCATCACACTATGGTGTTCCAGGCTGTATTAGTTGTGAAACTATTTCCACAATGTCTTAATTCTGTGCCAAACTCGTGATTCAGATATTCATCTCTATGATCATATCATAGATCTTTTATCCTCTTGTCACGACGATCTTTCAACTTCACACTGAAATTACTTGAACCTTTCAATAATTCAGACTCGTGATTCATCAAGTAAATATACTCAACATCTACTCGAATCATCTGTGAAGTAAGAACATAACGATATTCACTGCATGCCTCAGCACTCATTGGACTGCACACATCAAAATGTGTTACTTCCAACAAGTTGCTATCTTGTTCCATCTTACTGAAAACGAGGCTTTTCAGTCATCTTGCCCTTGTGGTATGATTTGCATGTCCCAAGTGATTCAAAATCAAGTGAGTCAAAACGGTCCATTTGCATGGAGTTTCTTCATGCATATACACCAATAGACATGGTTCGCATGTCTCAAACTTTTCAAAAACGAGTGAGCCCAAAGATCCATCAATATGGAGCTTCTTCATGCGTTTTATACCGATATGACTTACGTGGCAGTGCCACAAGTAGGTGGTACTATCATTACTATCTTTTGGCATGAACATGTGTATCACTACGATCGAGATTTAATAAACCATTCATTTTAGGTGTAAGACCATTGAAGGTATTATTCAAATAAACAGAGTAACCATTATTCTCCTTAAATGAATAACCGTATTGCGATAGACGTAATCCAATCATGTCTATGCTCAACGCAAACACCAAATAACAATTATTTAGGTTTAACACCAATCTCTTTGGTAGAGAGAGCGTGCGATGCTTGATCATATCAAGCTTGGAAAAACTTCCAACACATATCGTCAGCTCACCTTTAGCTAGTCTCCGTTTATTCCGTAGCCTTTTGTTTCGAGTTACTAACACTTAGCAACCGAACCGGTATCTAATACCCTGGTGCTACTAGGAGTACTAGCAAAGTACACATTGACACAATGTATATCCAATATACTTCTATCGACCTTGCCAGCCTTCTTATCTACCAAGTATCTAGGGTAATTCTGCTCTAGTGGTTGTTCCCCTTATTACAGAAGCACTTAGTCTCGGGTTTGGGTTTTACCTTGGGTTTCTTCACTAGAGCAGCAGCTGATTTGCCGTTTCATGAAGTATCCCTTCTTGCCCTTGCCCTTCTTGAAACTAGTGGTTTCACCAACCATCAACAATTGATGCTCCTTCTTGATTTCTACTTTCGCGGTGTCAAACATCGCGAATACCTCAAGGATCTTCATATCTATCCCTGATATGTTATAGTTCATCACGAAGCTCTAACAGCTTGGTGGCAATGACTTTGGAGAACCATCACTGTCTTATCTGGAAGATCAACTCCCACTCGATTCAAATGATTGTTGTACTCAGACAATCTGAGCACAAGCTCAACAATTGAGCTTTTCTCCTTAGTTTGCAGGTTAAGAAAGTCATCGGAGGTCTTATACCTCTTGACATGGGCACGAGCCTGAAATCCCAATTTCAGCCCTCAAAACATCTCATATGTTTCGCGATGTTTCAAAAACGTCTTTGGTGCCTCAACTCTAAACCGTTTAACTGAACTATCACATAGTTATCAAAACGTGTATGTCAGATGTTTGCAACAACCACAGACATCGTTCGAGGTTCAGCACACTGAGCGGTGCATTAAGGACATAAGCCTTTTATGAAGCAATGAGGACAATCCTCAGTTTACGGACCTAGTCCGCATAATTGCTACTATCAACTTTCAACTAATTTTTCTCTAGGAACATATCTAAACAGTAGAACTATAGCGTGAGCTACGACATAATTTGCAAAAACCTTTTGACTATGTTCAGGATAATTAAGTTCATCTTATGAACTCCCACTCAGATAGACATCCCTCTAGTCATCTAAGTGATTACATGATCCGAGTCAAACTAGGCCGTGTCCGATCATCACGTGAGACGGACTAGTCATCATCGGTGAACATCTTCATGTTGATCGTATCTTCTATACGACTCATGCTCGACCTTTCGGTCTCCGTGTTCCGAGGCCATGTCTGTACATGCTAGGCTCGTCAAGTTAACCCTAAGTGTTTCGCGTGTGTTCCGAGGCCATGTCTGTACATGCTAGGCTCGTCAACACCCGTTGTATTTGAACGTCTGAATAAAACACCCGATCATCACGTGATGTTTTGAAACAGCGAACTGTCGCAACGGTGCACAGTTAGGGGAGAACACTTCTTGAAATTGTTGTAAGGGATCATCTTATTTACTACCGTCGTTCTAAGCAAATAAGATGCATAAACATGATAAACATCACATGCAATCAAATAGTGACATGATATGGCCATCATCACTTTGCTCCTTTTGATCTCCATCTTCGGGGCTCCATGATCATCATCGTCACCGGCATGACACCATGATCTCCCTCATCATGATCTCCATCATCGTGTCTTCATGAAGTTGCCTCGCCAACTATTACTTCTACTACTATGGCTAACGGTTAGCAATAAAGTAAAGTAATTACATGACGTTTAAGTTGGCACGCAGGTCACAAATAAATAAAGACAACTCCTATGGCTCCTGCCGGTTGTCATACTCATCGACATGCAAGTCCTGATTCCTATTACAAGAACATGATCAATCTCATACATCACATATATCATTCATCACATCCTTTTTGGCCATATCACATCACATATATCATACCCTGCAAAAACAAGTTAGACGTCCTCTAATTGTTGTTTGCATGTTTTACGTGGCTGCTAGGGTTTCTAGCAAGAACATTTCTTACCTACGCATGAACCACAACGTGATATGCCAATTGCTATTTACCCTTAATAAGGACCCTTTTCATCGAATCCGATCCGACTAAAGTGGGAGAGACAGACACCCGCCAGCCACCTTATGCAACTAGTGCATGTTTGTCGGTGGAACCGGTCTCACGTAAGCGTACGTGTAAGGTTGGTCCGGGCCGCTTCATCCCACGATGCCGCCGAATCAAGATAAGACTAGTAACGGCAAGCATATTGAACAATATCGACGCCCACAACTACTTTGTGTTCTACTCATGCAAAGAATCTACGCAATAGACCTAGCTCATGATGCCACTGTTGGGGAACGTAGCAGAAATTCAAAATTTTCCTACGTAACACCAAGATCTATCTATGGAGAGACCAGCAACGAGTAGAAAGGAGAGTGCATCTACATACCCTTGTAGATCGCTAAGCGGAAGCGTTCAAGTGAACGGAGTTGATGGAGTCGTACTCGTCGTGATTCAGATCACCGATGATCCTAGTGCCGAACGGACGGCACCTCCGCGTTCAACACACGTACAGCTCGACGATGTCTCCGACGCCTTGATCCAGCAAGGAGAGAGGGAGAGGTTGAGGAAGACTCCATCCAGCAGCAGCACAACGGCGTGGTGGTGATGGAGGAGCGTGGCAATCCTGCAGGGCTTCGCCAAGCACCTACGGGAGAGGAGGAGGTGTCACGGGAGGGAGGGAGGCGCCAAGGGCTCAGGTATGGATGCCCTCCCTCCCCTCCACTATATATAGGGGCAGGGGAGAGGGGGGAGGCGCAGCCTTGCCCCTTCCTCCAAGAAAGGGGTGCGGCTAAGGAGGGGGGGAGGAGTCCATCCTCCCCAAGGCACCTCGGAGGTGCCTTCCCCCTTGAGGACTCTTCCCTCTAGGGTTCCCTAGGCGCATGGGCCTCTTGGGGCTGGTGCCCTTGGCCCATGTAGGCCAAGGCGCACCCCCTACAGCCCATGTGGCCCCCCGGGGCAGGTGGCCCCACCCGGTGGGCCCCCGGGACCCTTCCGGTGGTCCCGGTACAATACCGATGACCCCGAAACTTGTCCCGATGGCCGAAACAGGACTTCCTATATATAAATCTTCACCTCCGGACCATTCCGGAACTCCTCGTGACGTCCGGGATCTCATCCGGGACTCCAAACAACATTCGGTAACCACATACAAACTTCCTTTATAACCCTAGCGTCATCGAACCTTAAGTGTGTAGACCCTACGGGTTCGGGAGACATGTAGTCATGACCGAGATGTTCTCCGGTCAATAACCAACAGCGGGATCTGGATACCCATGTTGGCTCCCACATGTTCCACGATGATCTCATCGGATAAACCACGATGTCAAGGACTCAATCAATCCCGTATACAATTCCCTTTGTCTAGCGGTATTTTACTTGCCCGAGATTCGATCGTCGGTATACCGATACCTTGTTCAATCTCGTTACCGGCAAGTCTCTTTACTCGTTCCGTAACACATCATCCCGTGATCAACCCCTTGGTCACATTGTGCACATTATGATGATGTCCTACCGAGTGGGCCCAGAGATACCTCTCCGTTTACACGGAGTGACAAAATCCCAATCTCGATTCGTGCCAACCCAACAGACACTTTCAGAGATACCCGTAGTGTACCTTTATAGCCACCCAGTTACGTTGTGACGTTTGGCACACCCAAAGCACTCCTACGGTATCCGGGAGTTGCACAATCTCATGGTCTAAGGAAATGATACTTGACATTAGAAAAGCTTTAGCATACGAACTACATGATCTTGTGCTAGGCTTAGGATTGGGTCTTGTCCATCACATCATTCTCCTAATGATGTGATCCCGTTATCAACGACATCCTATGTCCATGGTCAGGAAACCGTAACCATCTATTGATTAACGAGCTAGTCAACTAGAGGCTTACTAGGGACATGGTGTTGTCTATGTATCCACACATGTATCTGAGTTTCCTATCAATACAATTCTAGCATGGATAATAAACGATTATCATGAACAAGGAAATATAATAATAATCAATTTATTATTGCCTCTAGGGCATATTTCCAACAGTCTCCCACTTGCACTAGAGTCAATAATCTAGTTCACATCGATATGTGATTAACACTCAAGGTCACATCCCCATGTGACTAACACCCAAAGAGTTTACTAGAGTCAATAATCTAGTTCACATTTACCATGTGATTAACACTCGATGAGTTCTGGGTTTGATCATGTTATGCTTGTGAGAGAGGTTATAGTCAACGGGTCTGAACCTTTCAGATCCGTGTGTGCTTTACAAATCTCTATGTCATCTCCTAGATGCAGCTATCACGTTCTATTTGGAGCTATTCCAAATAACTGTTCTACTTGGAGCTATTCTAAATTGTTGCTCCATTATACGTATCCGGTATCTCTACTCAGAGCTATCCGGATAGGTGTTAAGCTTGCATCGACGTAACCCTTTACGACGAACTCTTTTACCACCTCCATAATTGAGAAAATTCCTTAGTCCACTAGTTACTAAGGATAACTTTGACCGCTGTCCTGTGATCCATTCTTGGATCACTCTTGTACCCCTTGACTGACTCATGGTAAAGCACACTTCAGGTGCGGTACACAGCATAGCATACTGTAGAGCCTATGTCTTAAGCATAGGGGACGACCTTCGTTCCTTTCTCTCTATTCTGCCATGGTCGAGCTTTAAGTCTTAACTTCATACCTTACAACTCAGGCAAGAACTCCTTCTTTGACTGATCCATCTTGAACACCTTCAAGATCACGTCAAGGCATGTGCTCACGTCAAGATCACGTCGGTATACCGATACCTTGTTCAATCTCGTTACCGGCAAGTCTCTTTACTCGTTCCGTAACACATCATCCCGTGATCAACCCCTTGGTCACATTGTGCACATTATGATGATGTCCTACCGAGTGGGCCCAGAGATACCTCTCCGTTTACACGGAGTGACAAAATCCCAATCTCGATTCGTGCCAACCCAACAGACACTTTCAGAGATACCCGTAGTGTACCTTTATAGCCACCCAGTTACGTTGTGACGTTTGGCACACCCAAAGCACTCCTACGGTATCCGGGAGTTGCACAATCTCATGGTCTAAGGAAATGATACTTGACATTAGAAAAGCTTTAGCATACGAACTACATGATCTTGTGCTAGGCTTAGGATTGGGTCTTGTCCATCACATCATTCTCCTAATGATGTGATCCCGTTATCAACGACATCCAATGTCCATGGTCAGGAAACCATAACCATCTATTGATTAACGAGCTAGTCAACTAGAGGCTTACTAGGGACATGGTGTTGTCTATGTATCCACACATGTATCTGAGTTTCCTATCAATACAATTCTAGCATGGATAATAAACGATTATCATGAACAAGGAAATATAATAATAATCAATTTATTATTGCCTCTAGGGCATATTTCCAACATGAAAATCATCGTAACAAGAAAATAAAATTTCTACGATCTGATCGTGGAGGAGAATATTTGAGTTACGAGTTTGGTCTTCAATTAAAACAATGTGGAATAGTTTCACAGCTCACGCCACCTGGAACACCACAACGTTATGGTGTGCCCGAACGTCGTAACTGCACTTTATTGGATATGGTGCGATCTATGATGTCTCTTATCGGTTTTACCACTATCGTTTTGGGGTTGTGCATTAGAGACAGCTGCATTCACGTTTAAAAGGGCACCATCTAAATCCGTTGAGACGACACCGTATGAACTATGGTTTAGCAGTAAACCTAAGCTGTTGTTTCTTAAAGTTTGGATTTGCGATGCTTATATGAAAAAGTTTCAACCTGATAAGCTCGAACCCAAATCGGAGAAGTGCGTCTTCATAGAATACCCAAAGGAAACCGTTGGGTACTCCTTCTATCACAAATCCAAAGGCAAAACATTCGTTGCTAAGAATGGATCCTTTCTAGAGAAGGAGTTTCTCTCGAAAGAAGTGAGTGGGGGGAAAGTAGAACTTGATGAGGTAACTGTACCTGCTCCCTTATTTGAAAGTAGTTCATCACAGAAATCTGTTCCTGTGACTACTACACCAATTAGTGAGGAAGTTAATGATGATGATCATGAAACTTCAGATTAAGTTACTACAGAACCTCGTAGGTCTTCCAGAGTAAGATCCGCACCAGAGTGGTACGGTAATTATATTCTGGAAGTTATGTTACTAGACCATGACGAACCTACGAACTATGAAGAAGCGATGCTGAGCCCAGATTCCGCAAAATGGCTTGAGGCCATGAGATCTGAGATAAGATCCATGTATGAAAACAAAGTATGGACTTTGGTTGTCTTGCCCGATGATCGGCAAGCCATAGAAAATAAATGGATCTTCAAGAGGAAGACGGACACTGATAGTAGTGTTACTATCTACAAAGCTAGAATTGTCGCAAAAGGTTTTCGACAAGTTCAAGGTGTTGACTACGATGAGAGTTTTTCACTCGTATCTATGCTTAAGTCTGTCTGAATCATGTTAACAATTGCCAGATTTTATAAAATCTGGCAAATGGATGTCAAAACTGCATTCCTTAATGGATTTTTTAAAGAAGAGTTGTATATGATGCAACCAGAAGGTTTTGTCGATCCGAAAGGTGCTAACAAAATGTGCAAGCTCCAGCGATCCATCAATAGACTGGTGCAAGCATCTCGGAGTTGGAATATACGCTTTGATAAGTTGATCAAAGCATATAGTTTTAATACAGACTTGCGGTGAAGCCTGTATTTACAAGAAAGTGAGTGGGAGCACTACAACATTTCTAATAAGTATATGTGAATGACATATTGTTGATCGGAAATAATGTAGAATTTTTCTGGAAAGCATAAAGGAGTGTTTGAAAGGAGTTTTTCAAAGAAAGACCTTGGTGAAGCTGCTTACACATTGAGCATCAAGATCTATAGAGATAGATCAAGACGCTTGATAAGATTTCTCAATGAGTACATACCTTGACAAGATTTTGAAGTAGTTCAAAATGGAACAGTCAAAGAAAGAGTTCTTGCCTGTGTTGCAAGATGTGAAGTTGAGTAAGACTCAAAACCCGACCATGGCAGAAAATAGAAAAGAATGAACAGTCATTCCCTATGCCTCAGTCATAGGTTCTATAAAGTATGCTATGCTGTGTACTAGACCTATTGTATACCTTGCTCTGAGTTTGGCAAAGGAATACAATTTTGATCTAAAAGTAGATCACTAGAACAGCGGTCAAGAATATCCTTAGTGAGGACTAAGGAGATGTTTCTCGATTATGGAGGTGATAAAAGAGCCAGTCGTAAAAAGTTACAACGATGCAAGCTTTTACACCAATCCAGATGACTCTAAGTCTCAATCTGGATACATATTGAAAGTGGGAGCAATTAGCTAGAGTTGCTCCGTGCAGAGCATTGTGGACATAGAATATTTGCAAAATACATACGGCTCTGAATGTGACAGACCTGTTGACTAAACTTCTCTCATGAGCAAAACATGATCATACCTTAGTACTCTTTGGATGTTAATCACATAGCCATGTGAACTAAATTATTGACTCTAGTAAACCCTTTGGGCGTTGATCACATGACGATGTGAACTATGGGTATTAATCACATACAGATGTGAATATTGGTGTTAAATCACATGGTGATGTGAACTAGATTATTGACTCTAGTGCAAGTGGGAGACTGAAGGAAATATGCCCTAGAGGCAATAATAAAGTTATTATTTATTTCCTTATTTCATGATAAATGTTTATTATTCATGCTAGAATTGTATTAACCGGAAACATAATACATGTGTGAATACATAGACAAACATAGTGTCACTAGTATGCCTCTACTTGACTAGCTTGTGAATCAAAGATGGTTAAGTTTCCTAGCCATGGACAAAAGAGTTGTCATTTGATTAACGGGATCACATCATTAGGAGAATGATGTGATTGACTTGACCCATTCCGTTAGCTTAGCACACGATCGTTTAGTATGTTGCTACTGCTTTCTTCATGACTTATACATGTTCCTGTGACTATGAGATTATGCAACTCCCGTTTACCAGAGGAACACTTTGTGTGCTACCAAACGTCACAACGTAACTGCGTGATTATAAAGGTGCTCTATAGGTGTCTCCGAAGGTACATGTTGGGTTGGCGTATTTCGAGATTAGGTTTTGTCACTCCGATTGTCGGAGAGGTATCTCTGGGCCCTCTCGGTAATACACATCACTTAAGCCTTGCAAGCATTGCAACTAATGAGTTAGTTGTGGGATGATGTATTACGGAACGAGTAAAGAGACTTGCCGGTAACGAGATTGAACTAGGTATTGAGATACCGACGATCGAATCTCGGGCAAGTAACATACTGATGACAAAGGGAACAACGTATGTTGTTATGCGGTTTGAGCGATAAAGATCTTCGTAGAATATGTGGGAGCCAATATGGGCATCCAGGTCCCGCTATTGGTTATTGACCGGAAACAGTTCTAGGTCATGTCTACATAGTTCTCAAACCCGTAGGGTCCGCACGCTTAACGTTTCGTTGACGATATAGTATTATATGAGTTATGTATGTTGGTAACCGAATGTTGTTTGGAGTCCCAGATGAGATCATGGACATGACGAGGAACTCCGGAATGGTCCGGAGATAAAGTTTGATATATGGGATAATAGTGTTTGATCTCCGGAAGGGTTCCGGAATTCACCGGAAGGGGTTCCGGATGTTTCCTGAAATGTTTGGGTACGAGAACACGTTATTTGGGCCAAAGGGGAAAGCCCACAAGGTTTTTGGAAAGCGCAAAAGGAAGTTTTGTGGAGTCCACAGGCCAGACGCCAGGGTCCCTGGCGTCTGGGTCCAGACACCGAGAACCCTGGTGTCTGGCCCTGGAGTCCGAGAAGGACTCTTGCCTTTCGGGTGAAACCGACTTTGTGGAGGCTTTTACTCCAAGTTTCGACCCCAAGGCTCAACATATAAATAGAGGGGCAGGGCTAGCACCAAAGACAGATCAAGAAACACCAAGCCGTGTGCCGGCTACCCCGTCCCCTCTAGTTTATCCTCCGTCATAGTTTTCGTAGTGCTTAGGCGAAGCCCTGCGGAGATTGTTCTTCACCAACACAGTCACCACGCCGTCGTGCTGCCGGAACTCATCTACTACTTCGCCCGTCTTGCTGGATCAAGAAGGCGAGGACGTCATCGAGCTGAACGTGTGCAGAACTCGGAGGTGCCGTGCGTTCGGTACTTGGATCGGTCGGATCGTGAAGACGTACGACTACATCAACCGCGTCGATAAACGCTTTCGCTTAGCGATCTTCAAGGGTATGAAGATACACTCCCCCTCTCGTTGCTATACATCACCATGATCTTGCGTGTGCGTAGGAAAATTTTGAAATTACTACGTTACCCAACAGTTCCGTCCCCGCCCGTGACACTGTGCAGAAACGTTATACCGGACGCGGCCGCCTCCTGCGGTGGCGACAGGGCCCGCCGCCTCCTGGCGTGGCGGCAGGTGCCACATGTCGCCTGCCGCACCTGTCGCCACTAGCGAGGGGGTCCTTTTTAACAATGTTTTTGACATGTGGTCTTTTTTGACAATTCTGTTGGCCAGGGGGTCCTTTTGGACAAAAAATCCCTCGTTCATGGTGTCCAACAATACCTATGTATGCACACGAGAGGAGTGTCAAGTAGTATATCATCCTTGAAGGGGTCAAGTGGACACGCGTAAAGGAGATGATTCACCTTTATGTATGTGAAGTAGATGTCACACGTGTCACTTGCCGAACGGACTCTAGACATGATGATGTCCGTAGGATGCTCCGCGTCAATCTACTTCCTCTAGGCTCTGATTAATGGTGTCGCAGCGTCGCCGATGTTGAAAACTTTCTCCATAAAATTGGTCAAACCGTACGGACTTTGTCTTTTACAAAATATATCCATCCAAAAATAAGTGTTATTAATTTAGTATAATTATAGTATAAAGTTGTAGTGAGTGACACTTATTTTAGAACGGAGGGAATACGTGATAGGTGTGGTGAGTTACTCGGTTATTTGGAGCTGACGATTATTTCGAATGATGCAGATCACCCCGTAAAAGAAAAGGAAAACGTAGGTACATTATGCACCGTGTCCCGACGATGGCCGAAGCGACGGGCAGAACAGAAGAGAATGGCGTGATGAGATGAGACAAGAAAGAAAGATGGAGGGGCAAGAGAACAAGATGGATGGCACGCAGGGAGGGACATGGCAACCACATGTCCCCCATACTCGGAGCTCTGTTGCCGCGAGGCGGAGCAAATCCGGCCGCGCGCGCACACACAGCTGGTGTGGGAAGGCGTGACTCAGGGCTCTACAGTGTCCGTCCTGCCGTGCCACTCCTACTCCTGCTCCTCGGGATCGGGGTTGCACCAGTCTGGCACCACGCACCTCCCCTCCCCTCCCCGCGCGCCATCTTTCTTAATTTAGAGTAGAGATCAGTCGGTCTAATCCATCCAGGATCGCTCCCTCCCTGAAGATTCCGCATACCACCAGAAAAGAGACGACAACGTGCGCCACTCAGCTCCCCCGATCTTTGTTTCCACGATCGGTCTCATCTCCACAATCTCTCAAAGTAGTAATACCAATCCTAGATATCCCCTGCCACAACCAAAAAATAAAATAAAAAGACGAGTTCTTGCTTGGTTCCTGCTGCGCGTATCTGAAATTGTCGTTGGTCAAAAACGTTGTGTGTATGGGCACAATAACCTTTCACATTGTGTCGTTGTGACCACTGACCAGCATTCCCAGTTTTATTTTGCCAAAACCCCAGATTATTACTACCGATGCGGTGAGCTTCGTGAGCGTACGTAGTGTTGCGTAATGCGCATTGAGGTCCCTACACGGCTGGGCTGCTGGAACGCA
This sequence comes from Triticum dicoccoides, assembly GCF_002162155.2. Classification (NCBI taxonomy): domain Eukaryota; kingdom Viridiplantae; phylum Streptophyta; class Magnoliopsida; order Poales; family Poaceae; genus Triticum; species Triticum dicoccoides. Next base: position 408,280,344 of record NC_041387.1, read on the forward strand.
GACGTGGCTGTATTCAACTTTTAGGCCAGCCATCCCTTTTGTCCAGTTTATATATTCCGCCCTTCAATCTTTTCGGTCCATTTTGAACTCCCCATGGAATCTGTCCTACGAACTGTATCGCGTCTTTTTCCTGGCTCGGAAACCCGCACGCAGCTGCTTCTTCTTCAGCTCCACCAGCACAAAATTGTTTCAAATCGACAGATAGATTTGCTCGGGAAAACCGCATTATTGGTGCCATAGTTGCTGCTTGTGCTCGCCAATGGGCATATACAAACTAGCAACTATGTCAAATCTACAGATAGATCGCACCCTGGGAACCAGCCTACCCGTCGCCTAGTTGCCAATTGTAAATGTAGTACAAACTATCAACCATCCCAACTCTAGCGGAAGAGAATGTGTGTGCGGCCCAAAATTTTCCAGTGGCCCGTTTGATAATCACAACTGGTTGATAAAAGTACATGCATGTACAGTGTACCAAGTACTAAAGGCTGCAAGCTAGGCTAGTCCTAGTAACTGATTCACAGTAGGAGTACTTACTGTACTTTCCGTCTCAGATGGTAACGTATCTGCTAGGCTGCTAGCCAGAGGCCAAACGATTGGAGCGTTCCAGGACACAGAGACGAGCCAGAGAAATGCAACACGAAAGCAACAATGCTCGGACGAATAACACACTGAATCAATCAACCAATTAACCGAACGAACCAACCAAAGAACTTGAGTACAGTTATTGCAGACTAAACAATCATCTTTGTTCCTCCTACTGATCTACGTAGATGCTAGATGCGAGGTGGGTCATGTGATTTTTCACAGCCCGATCAAGTTTCTTGAGGTGGTGACGCCGCCGTCCACCACGAGGTTGTGGCCGGACACGTATCTCGAGTCGTCGCTGGCCAGGAAGAGCACCGCCTCGGCGATGTCCCTGGGCCTCAGCGTCGACCCCTTGAGCGTGGCGAGGCTCCTCACCACCTCCTCCATCTTCTCCACCTCCTGGTCGCTCGGCACGGCCACCTCCAGGCCGATGTCGGCGTCGGCGTCGTCGGCGGCTGACGCGTCGTGGCCCTGGCGCCACGCGTTGATGAGCATTGGGGTGGCGACGCCGAAGGGCGAGACGCAGTTGACGCGGATGCCGTGCGCGCCGAGCTCGCAGGCGGCGTTCTTGGTGAGCCCCACGATGGCGTGCTTGGAGGCGGTGTATGCGTGCGGGCCGAGGCCGCCGAGCACGCCGGCCACGCTGGCGATGGAGACGATGCTGCCGTAGCGACGGGCCATCATGGCGCGCCCGGCGTGCTTCATGCCGAGCGCGGTGCCCAGCGCGTTGACGCGGAGCACGCGGTCGAACTCGCCGGCGTCGAACGTGAGGATGCTCTTGGCGGCGCTGGTCTGCCGGCCCAGCACCCCGGCGTTGTTGCAGAAGACGTCGAGGCGGCCGTAGCGCGACACCGCCCGGTCGACGGCGCGCTCCACGTCCTCCTCCACCGACACGTCGCAGCGCACGAAGCCGACGTGCGGGCCCAGCGAGGCCGCCAGCGCCTCGCCGGCGGCGTCGTCGATGTCCGCGATCACCACCTTGGCGCCGTGCTTGACGAAGAGCCTGACGATGGCCTCCCCGATGCCCCGCGCGCCGCCGGTGACAATGGCCACCTTGCCGTCCAGCCTCTTGTGCATGGGGGTGGGGGCGCCGCTGGCGTCCCACCCAAGCCCGTGGTGCGACGGCGACATGGCGGGCTGGTGGGCCTTCTCCGGCATGACGTCCAAGGCAGGCATGGCGGTGGCCGTGGCGTGGTCTTGCGCGTAGGAGGCGAGGCTAGCGCGCATGTACAGGAGCCACAGGTAGGAAGGAAGTGTGTGAAGCTTGCTGGTTTATGCAGGGGAGTGCAGGGCGGGGTCTACTTATAGGCGGGCGGGGCGACTGGTTGTACGGCCAGCTCTCGCGGGACTACACGTAATTCAACGCGTACGTAGTCGTTGCTTGTAGCCTAATGAAAAAGTTGTTGCTAGTAGTTCTTTATCGTTTGATTCGTGATTAGCCAAGCAAATACTTTCAGTATGTGGCGAGCGGTTCAGCAGAGGGTGCTTGTACATGGCTGTCTGGCTGGCTCTGGTGTCATGGTCTTTGCAGCCTTGTCTAACTCGATCTGGTGTGAGATTATTCAGTACCGGCGGATCAGCACGGAGAGCGACACTGTCTCTGACCGGACCAGATGTCTCCGGTCCATGAGGGAGAAAAAAAAACGAGAGAAAACAGAGATGTTAGCGCATTCCTAGAAGCGAACGCGAGGGCGTGACAGGAAGAGAAGAGCAACTAGCAAAGGCAAGGCCGAGACCGAGGGGAGAACCGCACACGGTTGGGCGGACGGATCGGATTGACCGCGGCTTTGTGTATGGGGGGCGGGTGGGTCGTTTGGACCGCCGGAGAAATTATGGGTTCCGACGACCGTACGTGGGTGGGGTCGGTCGATGGTCTTGGCTGTCTTGAGCTGATGCCGATGCGTGAGCGTGACTAACTCAACAACTAGGACGGATTTCAACAGTGTGGACGCTCGCAAGATTGAGGAGCACGAAACCGATGCCCTTTTCTTTAAAAAACAATTGTTTTCGTGGGACTTTTACATTGCATCCTTGAGACTATGACTATGAGAGGGTTGCTTGCTGGGTTAACCCCTTGAGAGGAGGGGAGGGGGAGAGAAGAGAAGACATTGTGTTTGCTTCGACTTTCGGCTCTCGACTTTTCTGGCTGGGTAGTTGCCGACCGGAGCCCAGGTTCAACATACTCCTCCTCCTCCTCCTAATTCTACGTGCGAGAATGGTTCCTACGCAACACCATCCTCCTAAAACCTCATTCATCGATCGCTTTACTAACCTTTTTTTTTTTTGCCTTTTACTAGTAATTTAACCTAAAATAAAAGAAAAGATCAGCCTTTTATTGCCTCTCCTCTGGTTGGGCTTTACGGTTCCTTTTCCGTATAAGACTGTGCTAGGTCTGATTGATCATTATACCTAAAAAAAAAATATGATATACAACTTCCTCCAATCGGTATTAGTTGCGTATTTAGATGTGTTTTAGTATTAGATACATTGGTTTGAGCGATAATCAATATGGATGCGAAGGAGTGTCTTTTTTGTACCACACTTTGATAGAGTGACTGCTCTTCACTGGTATCGTATGGTCTTAGTATCATATGGTCTTAGAACTTTTCCCAACTTGTATGTACATCCCCTCGCTTTACCCAGTGATCGAATTAATCACCTCGCTTAATTGACTCACGGTGTCCCAAATTTCTATCCACAAACCCAACAGCTCCATCACACATTCATACGCACATTCTGATCACTAGATTAACTGCATCTAGTCGGGCAATCAGCACCATACTACCTATGTAGACGCCACGTGTGTGTTCATCATGTTTTGCATTCACTTGATGCTTCATTTTGAGTTAATAAAATCTATTCTTATTTATAAAAGAATCGGGCAATTAGTACAAAGAGACATACATATACAGTGCAGAATAGTCTTTTTTTTCTCTTGCGAAACTGAATAGTCTCCTTTGAAAGAGAGAATTCCGATGAAGAAGACGAATTTCAGTCCACCCCACGCCAACAGCAATCCAAATGTTAACCTCTCCCAAAGTCATAGGCGAAGAAGGCCACGAACCCTCCTCCATCTCATCAACCCCAGACTCCAGGTATAAAAACGGGCTTCGCCTTTCGTCGGGACCCGGTTGCAGACGAGCTAAACAAATTGACCAAATCTTGGCGTCACCGCCTAAGCACTTTTGCAGCTAGCGACCGGACAATTAGCTTCACCATGTACTAGTACTTCTTAGAACTTCATAAAAAAAAAGAGTAGTATTCCTTAGGAATACGTATATATCCCTCTCCCTTGCGCACGTACTTACATCAGTCGTATCCCGCACCGCGTACATGTATAATACCAGTATATGTACTGGTGACGTGATGCTGATGCTAATACGTACTGTATGTTGTCGACGTGGGGAAGCCAGGGTGTACACATAGTACTTATTGAATTTGTGTGAGATGGCGTAGGGACTAGGGACGTGGCGATTTCAGTAGACTTTTCTGAGTTATACGTACGAGTAGTATATTCTCTCGTGGAAGGGATGGAGACTATGAAATGCAGGTTAGTAGTTTCTTACGTGGACGAATCTGCTCGTATTATTTTTTGGCTCTTCCCCCTTGAACTATTGCTGCTTGCTCGCAGGTCAGCATCGCCCGGCTAGCTAGGAGCTAGCGAAGCATAGCCATGTTATGGCCAAGCCAAGTTGGAGCCAAGCAAAGCCGGCTTAGCCAAAGCCGGTGCAAAGCTAAGAGGATGCTTGGATACGTTTTAGTCTCATGACTAAAAATAGGGGACTAAAACTTGATAGCCTCATCCATGCTTGGATACAAATACTAAATAGACTAAAATCGAGTTAATGAGCATTTATTATCCTTCAAACCCTTCAATCCAGAATTCGCATGTGTTAAAGGAGAAGAGTTAAATGAGGAGAGAGAGGACTAATCCATATTTTAGTAGGGTTCCCCTGACTAAAATTTTCTAGTCTCAAGACTAGTTCTAGCCTCTATTTAGTCAGGGGTGGTTGGAACTTTAACTTCTAAAAGAGACTAATTTTAGTCGGACTAAAAATAGTCCCTTGGATCCAAGCATGCTCTAAGCTCTCGAGTCAAGGCTAACACATGCATTATTGATGCCGAACAAGGACAAAACTGCACGGGAATTTAAGCTCCTAAATGCTCTGTTTATTACTGTTATTAGGCCATGATCCGATGCACTTAATTATTAGGATTTATAATGTGCACAACTTTCTGCAGCATCACTGTTAGCCGTTCATGCTGTCCAGTTAATTTGCTTCGCCAAGACCATTACTTCAACCAGCTAGTAACAAGCTCACTCTGTAAACAAATGTATACAGAGGGAGCAGTATAACTCACTGCTGTTGATTGTTTGCCCTAACATTGTCAAGGATCTAATTTATGTTCGTAAACTATCTCGTGACAATCAAGTTTCAGGGCCGTGGTCGCCACCGCCGTTGCCACGGTTGCCGCCAAAGTCGTGTCCAGAGAAAGGAGTGCGGTCTCCGAGTCGTTGGTGGAGCCGAAACCGCCGAAGACAGTGAGAGCAGCAGAGCCCACCTTGGCAGCACGGAGATTGAGGTTGTATTCCGACGAGGTCCAACCCAGAGCGCGCAACATCGAAGGCAGGTAGCGGCACCGTGTCGTCGAGGATGGTGCGGATGGTGTCGAAACGGTGGTCGAGACCATGGAGGAGCTGCATCGTTAGATCCTAAGGAGAGACCGGGTTGCCGATGTCGGCGGGGCCGTCCGCAAGAGTCTTGAGGCGGCGGGCGTAGTCGGAGATCGTCATGTCACCTTGCTTGAGATTTGTCGTACTATCGTGTGAGGTGGAGGTAGCGGGCACCTTGGTTGGCGAGGAAGTAACCGTGAATGCGAGACCAGGCCCTGTACGCATTGACGGTGAAAGTGCTAGTTATCGACTAGAGGGGGGTGAATAGGCGGTTTTTATCAAAGTCTTCAAAATGTGGAAGTTTCGAAGACAAACAATAGAAATGCCCTAATTGATATGCAGCGGAAGATAAACTACAACAAGCAAGCCATAGTCAAGTATGCAATAGCGTTAATATACGAAGACTAATAGCAGCTAAGTAGTAGGATCAGGATGGAAGATAGTATGAAGCCAATCAACAACAGTAGTCAAGCAATGAAGTCAATCAGATAAGACAGATAAGCAATGACTTCACGAAGACAAACTCAAGGTAAAGGAGGGAAGAGATAGAACCAGTCACTTGTTGAAGACACATGATTTGTTGGACCAGTTCCACTTGCTGTGACAACTGTACGTCTGGTTAGGGAGGCTGAGATTCAACTCAGAAGACCGTGTCTTCACCTTATTCCCCTTGAGCTAAGGACACTTAGTCCTCGCCCAATCACTCTGGTAAGTCTTCAAGGTAGACTTCTAAACCTCCACAGACTTCGTTCACCCGGCAATCCACAATGATTCTTGGATGCTCAGAACGCGACGCCTAACCGGCTGGAGGATACACAGTCCTCAAGTGTAATAAGTCTTTAGGTCACACAGACAAAAAGACTTCAGTGATGCCTAACACTCTTTGGCTCTGGGTGTTTGGGCTTTGTCCTCGCAAGGATTTCTCTCTCAACGGCTTCGAGGTGGGTTGCTCTCAAAATGACAAAAGCCGTAAACTAACTCTGAGCAGCCACCAATTTATGGTGTAGGGGGTGGGCTATTTATAGCCACAAGGCAACCCGACCTGATTTGTCCGAAATGACCCTGGGTCACTAAGGAACTGACACGTGTTCCAACGGTCAGATTTCAAACACACGCGGCAACTTTACTTGGGCTACAAGCAAAGCTGACTCATCCAACTCTTGATAAGATTTGCTCTCATTGTCTTCGCTCGAAGACATAGGATTTGGGTTGAGCATCACTTCAGTCACTCTGACTTAGTTCACTTGGACCCCACTTAACAGTACGGTGGTTCCTATGACTCAACAAAGAAGAAAAGGAAACAACGAAACCACACAGTCTTCGCACTCCATAGTCTTCACGCAATGTCTTATCATGTCATAGTCTTCAATATGAATATCTTCTCATACCACCATTGTCTCCAATGTCTTCATACATTTTTAGGGGTCATCTCCGGTAGGTAGACCGAATCATTGAGGGACACTACCTGCGTTATCCTGCAATTCTCACAAACGCATTAGTCCCTCAACCAACTTTGTCGTCAATACTCCAAAACCAACTAGGGGTGGCACTAGATGCACTTACAATCTCCCCCTTTTTGGTGATTGATGACAAACTGGTTGAAGTTTTCAACGGGGATAAAGTATGTGAAATTGTAAAGGATAGGAAATTGTCTTCATAAGTAGCAAGGGCTCCCCCTGAAGATGTGCATATAAGTAATTTTGCTTTTGGAATGCAAATGCACATGGCAGGTTGTACTTGTGGAGATCCACTTCAACTTATGAAGATAATTCATCATGCATGAAATGATATAGCATATAGGATGACATGCATAATGAAAAATGGATGTCTGCGGGATGATCTAAGTGCGGAAGTTATCATCGCACATGCAGAATTTATCGTCGCATCACAGTAAAGCAAGTAAGTAGCAGACGACCATCAAGTTTAGGTGTTACAACTCAAAGAACCAAATGTTTTAAAAAGCAAGAGTTGTAAGCACGAGGCAAAATATAATGCAACCGCCCATATGAACCCGCTTGAAGACTATCAAACTCATACGCTTCTCCCCCTTTTGTCAGTAATGACCAAAAAGGTTTGAAGACATAGAGCATCTACTCGTCCTCATGAGGAGTAGTTGAAGCAGCAGGGTTGTCGTTGTCGTTTGGCGGTGCAGACGAACTTGGTGCAGTGTCGATGCGTGTAGAAGTAGGAGGTGATGAAGTAGCATCATCTTCGTCATCGATCACTCTGGCATTGACAGTTGCTGCGGAGGAAGAATATTCAGAGTCTTCAAGAGATGGAGTACGACGTAGGACAGCAGTCCGTGGAGGAGTGGAGTCAAACTGAAATCGTTCATTGAAGCCATCGTCTTGAAGATCTGCTTCAGCACTAAGCAGGGCCAGGCTCTTCCATGATCGCCGGCAAGTTTCATGAGCAACAAAGGCATTCTTGGTGGCAAGGTTACGAATGCGATTGACATCCACCAAGAGGCTTTGCATCTATCTCTTGAGCCAAAAGTGATGTTTATCCTGTTTCTGATGAAGGGCCATAAGAAGTTCTTGGTCATTGAGAACGCGAGAACGCTTCCAAGGCCTTTGGGCAATGGTGCTTTCAGTGGCTTCAGTAGGTGCTCGATGAGGCAGACGAGTATTTCCAACCAATGGATAGATTCGTGTGGCTGCTTGAACACCTTCTATGGGTTGAGTGAAGCTTTGGTGCTTGGCATTCTGAAGACAAAGAGGCTTCTTGGCAGGGTCAGGGTATATAGCTTCAACTGACATATCAACCTCTAGTAGGAAAAACACATGATTGCGAGCAGAAGGTTGATAGTTGACATATGAGTGTCGCTTGATGAGGTGCATAACCCATGGAGCATAAAACTTCAGACCAAACAGATCAGATCCAGATGCAGCAAGTTGTCTGATGAAGAAATCTTGTGCATTGAAGCTGATGCCATTGAAAATGTAGAAGACCAAAGTCTTCATAGCTCCTTCAAGCTTTGCTGCTGATGAATGTCCTTTGATAGGCCATAGAGTTCGTCTGATGATGTGATATATGGTGCGTGGCAGATACTCAAGGTCTTCAACAAGGAACTATGTTGGATATTCAGCATCACGTGGCAAAGGCTTCATCATGCTCAACATTTGACTCATATTGGGTTCAGACTTATGAAAGATGCTTTCCAGAGCATTTCGGTGATTTTGACAACCAGGTTCATAGAGTTCTCTGGGAGTGGATATGCCTGTAAGCTCAATGATGTCGTGAGCTTTGGCTTCATGATCAACATTTCCTGTCATCCACTCGAGAATCCATGCATAGAATTGAAGCAACAGCTCTTCATTCCAGTGTTCTTTATCTGTGACAAAACTGAGCAGCCCAGCATCACGAAAGCAGTCAAGTGCTTCTTCTAAGCAGGGCAGTCCAGTAATGGCTTCAGTGTCGAGGCGCATATGAGGGAAAATGCGCCCTTGATCATACAGAACACAGGAGTAATAGCTTCGCTGCTGATGACTCCAGAACCAATCTGACGATATTCTTGGCTTCATGTAGGGGTTCTTCGAGCTGTCAAAGAATGTGTTGTGCCTCTTGAAGCCATTTGCATTGAAAGACCCTGGTGAGTTTGCAGTACCTGGAAACCTTGGCAGTCTTGGCTTGGGCTTCTGGACCTGAGGCCTATGCTCAATGTGATAGTCAAATTGAGGACCAGAGACATTAGGCGGAGGGATCAGAACGGGCCATCTTACTGTGATTAGCTCGCCATGGTTGTATGCTTGCTCGATTGTATAGGGCCGTGGTGGCGGAACAGGAGCAGTGGCAGCAACTAAGGCTTCAGGCTACACAACAGGTGCTTCAGGAGCAGTTGCCTCATTAGCTTCAGGTGCAGTGGCCTCATTAGCTTCAGGCACACTGGTTGGTTCAAGCTCCACATCAGCGTCAGCCATGACAGCGTCATCGGCTTCATTGTCGTTGGTGGTGGCAGCTTCAACATTTTCAACCTCCACTTGCTGAGCTGGAGGGTCAGGCACAGACACGTTCACTTCATGAACTTCTTCTTTTGGAATGGGGGGAGTAGGGACATGTTCTTCTTGTCGTTCTTCATCGGCTGATGCAGCTGGATTGTCTTCAGCAGCTGGTGCTTCAGACTCAGAGACATTCACAGCAGGAGTGGCTTCATCAGCTGGTTAATGATGCACTTCTCCTTCTGGAACGCTCGTAAGAGGGACTTGAGGCCTTGGTCCTTTGCGAAGCCTGCGAAGTGCTGGCAATGCCTTTGGAGATGGAGTTGGCTGGGCCTCAAAGTCTTCATCTTCTTCTTGCACGGGTGGTGTAGTTGGTTGTTGTTGTTGGTGGGGAGTACTTGGGGAATCTTGCTCTTGCGGGCGATCAGCCCATGAAGCATCCTGAGCAATTGGCGTCAGAGGACGACCAATGCTGATGATTTCGTTGTTCGTACGAACAAGCGATGATACCACATTATATTCAATTTGAGGAAGAACTTCATCATCTTCAACATTGTCATGATGACCAATGTCTTCAGCAGCGGTGGGATCAACTGCTGGAATCTCTTCAGCTTCAGGAGCCTCTGTGGAAGCAGGCTCATGAACAGTCATGTGAAGTTCTTGGGTAGTGGATGCAGGACGAACCACTGAGATGGGTCCAACAACAAGGGGCTCTGTGGTAGCAGCCCGATTCTTCTTGGTCTTGCGCTTCTTCTTGGAGGGAGTGGCATCAGAGGCTTCGGTATTCTTCCTCTTTCTGGCTTCAGCCTCTGCAACCCTCGCCTTCTTCTGTTCTGAAGCGGTTGTGGTGACCTTTGGCTTCGAGCCAGTCATGCTACTCGGGAAGATAATGCGAGGAGCTTCTTGGTTTGAAGGTGCAGGTTGGTCAGCAGGAAGCTTCTTCTTTTTCTTTGCAGCCATCCTGGGGTCAATGCCAGGACGGCCAAGTGACTTGCGCTTCTCAGCCTCATTGTAGGCAAGCACACACTTATCAGCCAAACTCTTCATGCACTCACGAGAGCCTTGAGCTTCTTGGCGCTTCTTCAGAAAAGCTTCTTTAAGCTCATGCATCATGACCTTGAAGTTTCTGACGTCTTGAACACTGAGCTTCGCCACATGCTTCTTGAATTGAGCCTTCTCATAATCAATTTTGTTCTTCAGCTCAACAATGCGCTGAGCAAGAGCTAGCTCAGAAGCAATGGCGCCATTGAAAGAGACGCTGAGGCCAATGGGAAGCTACAAATCTTCAAAGCTTAGATTTGGTGTGTCAAACCATTCATCAATGAAGTTATGGAGAACTGCCACATCAAAGAGAGGCAAGTTGTTGAAGATTTCTGCTTCTTCCTTGCTCTTTATCAGCTGCTCAAGGGCATCATCAGCAAGATCTTCATCACTGGACAAATCAATGGGCTCTTCACGCAGAATAGCAGCAGGAGTCAGAGCTTGATCAGTACGCCTGACAAGTTGCTTTTTCTTCTCCGTCTTCTTGGAGATACGGGATTGATCTTCAGACTGCACACTGGCTTCAGGAGGTGCAGTGGCCAATGGCTTCACACGAGAAGCTTTTGGAGGTGCGGCTGATGATGAAGCCTTAATCTTCTTTGGCTTCTGCGGCCTTGGAGTAGGAGCTGGGGCTTCATCAGAATCAGCATCATTGTCAGAATGATCCACTTTGGCACCTTGTACCAAGATGTAGGAGATGAGGCCATCAAGATTTGCAAAGGGGCCAATTCTGTTTTCTTCAGCTTCACGTGTGCCATCATCACGGGGAGCAGAGGGGCCAGGATTGAAGTCTAATCCCCATGACTTCTTATTTTCCTTTGCCGAGGCCTTAGCAAATTGAAGGTTGCGCTTGAAGAGATTGTCTTCACGACACCAGAGCAATGATGATGGGTCGGCTTCTTCAGGTTGTGGTCCATGGACCATGCAAGAATAGAATTCTTGCGCAATGGCTTCAGCTTTGTTCTTGGGGGGAAGGCCTCGATAGAGAATATCACCCCAAGGGCTCTTGATAGCGTTTTTCTCTGTGTACTCCTGGGTGACGAACTTGTACTTGTACCACTGTTCAGCCCAATAGCGTCAAATCCATTGGATTCGAGTTTTGCGCTGATTGTAATCTTCTTCACGATCCGTTTTATACATTTCTGCCAAATCATCAGGCAGATCCTTTGAAGTTCCCCCACGATGCTGTCTGCCACCCTTCCTGATAGATTTCTCCGTAGCCATGAACTTCAAATTGAATGGTTTCAATATGTTCAAAGGCTTCAAAGGCTTTCGCTTGTTGGTCAGACAGGAACTGGCTTCAGGAGAATCAATGTGTTGCTGTAAGAATTCTGCAAACGAATGCGGACTATGATAACCTAGGGATTCTCCCACGGACATGTACCTGTGACAGCATTAGAGATGCGAGGGAAGGGGAAGAGGTCATATGCATTCTCAGAAGATTTTGAAGATAAATCAGTTTGAAGACATTGACCTCATGTTGCGAAGACATTCACTTATATGTTGAGAGTCGATTCCAGATTTGTACGAATCCGTGAATAAGTACAAGTGAGGAATCAAACTAGATAGGAAATCTAAGTGAATAGACTAGGCATTATGAGATGCAGACAGAATAGATCTAACATTGAGTAGGTAGAAACCACTTTCTGTAAATGGGATGAATCTAGAAAGATAAAAAAGTGGTAAAAATAGAGTTATAATTACCGCACGAAGAACTGCTAGAAGGGATGAATAGGAGACCGAGCAGTTCAGCCCACCGTGCCCTAACTTGGCGGCGGAGGACACCTATGGCGACGGCGGAGAGGACGGTGTCCGCGGCCGGCGTGAGGACGGCGTCGGAGAAGTTGCGGCAGCTAAGCGCTTCGTCGCCGGCGTCGTCGAGAGCTAGCGGTGGCGCTAGGGTTTTGACGAGGTGGAGAGGTGGAAGAAGGATTTCCTTACCGCAGGGGACACGTATTTATAAGTAGGTGTGTGGCACAGCGCAATTACGCAGGTGCCCCTGTCTGTTCACATCCGTGGGACACGTGGCAAGCATGCAACATACTTAGAGTTGTCCCACGTTCCCACGCCCGCCAAGTTTGTCGGATGTTCGTTCCGGCTTCTCCGGATATCGACAATAAAGATGAATCATTTAAATAGGACTTGATGTTTGTCTCTGTGTCTTCTGCTGACTAGGACGCAGAGAAGACATTCGACAGTTTCAATAGAATGCATATGATTTGGACAGATAGAGTTTGAGATAGAAAGCATAGAGAGATTAGGGTCCGATCACATTCACTTAGTTCAAAAGATTCAACTTGAAGACATAGCTATAAGTGAATGCTGTAGAGGACAGAACACCGGTATATATATATATGCAATCAAATCATCATAGCACAGAAAATTATGAAGATAAATTGAAACTGAAGACAAACCAAATGCGAAGTCTTTGCAAAAGTAACGCCATGAGTGAAACACTTCAAACAGAGAAATTTGGTGGTGGCGTTACCCACCGTATAGGAAGTATTAGACCCAGACACGGCGCACAATTATCGTGGCGCTCCGAAGTCAAATTCCATGTTAATGTATTCACACTCAGAGTGTAAGTCTTCATTGATTGAAGATATACCTTGCTTCGTGTGTTGCACATCTAAGTCATCAACATGCATAAGTGTTAGGATGTGTGCCTGATCACAGGACATTAGAGGATTCCAAGATATTTAGCTCACACCGTAACTTGCAAAACCTTTTCTCATCCAAGGGCTTTGTGAAGATATCTGCCAGTTGTTCTTCAGTGTTGACGTGAATGATGTCAATATCTTTCTTCATGACATGATCTCTGAGAAAATGATGATGAATTTCAATGTGCTTTGTCTTCGAGTGCTGAACTAGATTGTTGGCTATCTTGATGGCACTTTCGTTGTCGCAGAAGAGAGGTACTTGTTTCAGGTTGATGCCATAGTCCTTGAGAGTTTGCTTCATCCATAGAAGCTGAGCACAATAGGATCCAGCAGCAATGTATTCAGATTCAGCAGTTGAGAGTGATACACAGTTCTGCTTCTTTGAAGACCAACAGACAAGTGATCGACCAAGAAAATGACATGTGCCTGGTGTAGACTTGTGATCCACCTTGTCACCAGCATAATCAGCATCCGAGAATCCAACCAGATCAAACCTTGAGCCCTTTGGATACCATAATCCGAGTGTTTGGGTGTAAGCCAAATATCGAAGAATTCGCTTCACAGCTAAGTGATACGATTCCTTTGGTGTCGCTTGGAATCGAGCACACATGCAAACACTAAGCATAATATCTGGCCTAGATGCACATAGGTAAAGTAAAGAACCAATAATGGAGCGATATACCTTTTTGATCGAACTCTTTACCATTGTCGTCGGGACCAAGATGATGCTTGGCTGGCATTGGCATCGTGTAACCTTTGCAATCTTGCATGCCGAACTTCTTCAGGCAGTATTTGAGATATTTTTCTTAAGATATGAAGACGCCATTTCTTTGTTGATGAATTTGAAGACCAAGGAAGAACTTCAGCTCACCCATCATGGACATCTGATATTGCTCTTGCATCATGTATCCAAACTCATCACTATACTTCTGGTTGGTGCAGCCGAAGATTATGTCATCCACATATATTTGGCACACAAACAGTTCACCATCATATGTCTTCGTGAAGAGTGTGGGATCTAGAGATCCTGGTTTGAAGCCCTTGCTCTTCAGGAAGTCTTTGATTGTATCATACCAAGCGCGAGGAGCTTGTTTGAGGCCATACAATGCTTTGTTGAGTTTGTACACCTTATCAGGATGTTTTGGATCTTCAAACCCAGGTGGTTGAGCAACATACACTTCTTCTTCAATCTTGCCGTTGAGGAAAGCACTTTTCACATCCATTTGATATAGCAAGATGTTGTGGTGATTTGCATAGGCTAGCAGTATGCGAATAGCTTCAAGCCTAGCCACAGGAGCAAATGTTTCATCGAAGTCAATTCCTTAAACTTGAGTATATCCTTGTGCTACAAGACGTGCTTTGTTTCTGATGACTTGACCATGCTCATCTTGTTTGTTCCGATATATCTATTTTGTGCCAATAATGTTATGCTTGCGAGGGTCAGGGCGCTTGACCAGTTCTCAAACATTATTCAGCTTGAACTATTGAAGTTCTTCTTGCATGGCTTGAATCCATTCAGGTTCCATAAAGGCTTCAACAACTTTCTTGGGTTCAGATATTGATACAAATGAAAAATGCCCATAGAAATTTGCTAACTGTGTTGCTCTTGATCGAGTAAGTGGACCTGGTGCGTTGATGCTATCAATTATCTTCTCAATTTGTACTTCATTTGCAACACGAGGATGAACTGGACGAAGACCTTGCTCATGCTGATCATTGTCATCATTGGAAGTATTGTCTTCGGTCTGAGCATCGTCTTCAGGTTGGTTTGGTGCAGAAATGATAAGTTCCTCTTCAGGCTATGCTTCAGAGGGCATGATCTCACCAGTTCCCATTAGCTTGATAGATTCACTGGAAGGAGCTTCATCAAGTGTGCTTGGCAGGAGCTCTCGTTGTGAACCATTGGTTTCATCAAATCGCATATCCACTGTTTCAACGATTTTGTAGTGGAAGAGGTTGAAGACTCTGTAAGAGTGCGAATCCTTTCCATAGCCAAGCATGAAGCCTTCGTGAGCTTTGGGTTCAAATTTTTACTTGCGATGGGGATCCTTGATCCAGCACCTAGCTCCAAAGACTCTGAAGTAGATGACTTTTGGCTTCTTGCCAGTAAGGAGCTCATAGGATGTTTTGCCCAGAAGCTTATGGATGTAGACACGGTTGATGATATGACAAGCTGTATCAATGGATTCAGGCCATAATTTCCTTGGTGTCTTGTACTCGTCAAGCATTGTTCGAGCCATCTCAATGAGGGTTCTGTTCTTGCGCTCTACAATGCCATTTTGCTGAGGTGTGTATGGAGCAGAAAATTCATGAGTGATTCCCATTGTATCCAGATACAGATCAAGGCCGGTGTTGTTGAATTCAGTGCCGTTATCACTTCTGATATGCTTGATCTTGACGCCATAATTGTTCATTGCTCGATTGGCGAATCGTCTAAAGACATCTTGTACTTCAGTCTTGTAGAGAATTATGTGCACCCATGTATATCTTGAGTAGTCATCAACAATGACGATGCCATAGAGACACGCCGTTGTTGTGAGGGTGGAGTAGTGAGTAGGGCCAAATAAGTCCATGTGCAACAGCTCAAAGGGTTGAGATGTCGTCATGATTGTCTTCGAGGGGTGCTTGGCCCTTGTCATCTTCCCAGCTTCGCAAGCACCGCACAAATGATCTTTCTTGAACTTGACAACTTCGATGCCTATGACATGCTTCTTGACGAGAGTGTGCAAGTTCCTCGTGCCAGCATGCCCTAGCCTTCGATGCCAGAGCCAGCATTCTGAAGCTTTTGCAAGAAGACATACGACAAGCTGTGGACCTGCTGAGAAATCTACCATGTATAGATCACCTTTCCTATACCCTTCAAAGACTAGAGACTTGTCAGATTCCATTAGTACAAGGCAACGATATTTTCCAAATATCACAATCATGTTTAAGTCACAAAGCATTGAGACAGACATTAAGTTGAATCCAAGGGATTCAACAAGCATCACTTTATCCATGTGTTGATCCTTTGAGATTGCAACTCTACCTAGACCCAATACCTTGCCTTTACCAGTGTCAGCAAATGTGATTTGACTCTTGTCGGATGGACATAAGGTTGAGTCCATGAGAAGACTTCGATCACCAGTCATATGATTATTGCATCCGCTGTCAATAATCCATTCTGAAGCTTTTGGTGACATGCCCTACAGTGCAGTTAGGAGGATAGGCTTCACAATGTATGTTGTGAAGCATAAGCAGTTGATGCACACTTGGATTATCACAACATAGATGAAAGTTAGCACACAGTATGACAGGTAAGCGATTCATATGTGGAACACATAGTAAGTCATTTTATCATGCGTCCCTTTTGTGTTTTAGATCCCCAGAAATAATATCGGACGCCTTTGATTGCTGGCTGGAGACCATGTTCTGCAAAAGAGAGTTAGTTTTTCTTCACCACCCACATCTTGAGGGGTGGCTTAGAAGCAATGAGTCTAGGTGCAGCATCTAAGAATTTCGGCTTTGGAGCCCTAGCAAATAGCCTTGCAGGAGATGAATGATACTCATATGAATAGGCAGAAAACTTCTTAGTCTTGTGAACATAGCGGTTTGAAGACACACGCTCATATTCATAAGTTTGAGTGTGATTTCCCTGCAAAACATTGGCGTTAGGGTGACCCAGGTGAGTCATGTTTCCGTATGAAGCTGTTGGACCATGTGACGCCTTTGATCTGAGGTTTGTCTTCTTCCCTGGTGGTGTCTTGACAACATTCACAGGAAGATTCTCGAGACAGCTTTTGGGAACCCAGATCTTCTTCATTGGCGGTCCATTCCTGCAGTTAGTACCAATATACCTGGCAAACACTTCACCATTCTGATTTTTGAACACTTTATAGTTTGCATCAAAGGATTCATCAATGATAATAGGATTAGCACAGGCAAAGCCAGATAAAGTGGATGGATCCACTGAAGGTTCCTTTGCAGCAACCCATGTGGTTTTGGGATACCGCTCAGGCTTCCAGTAGGAACCATCAGCATTCATTTTCCTCTCGAACCCAACACCCTCTTTCCTAGGGTTTCAGTTCAGAATCTGCTTTTTGATGACATCACAAAGTGTCTGATGCCCTTTCAGACTTTTATACATCCCTGTTTCAAGAAATGTCTTCAGCCTAGCATTTTCATCAGCAATAGTAGTGGTATCCTCAGAAGAGGGGTTAGTTACCACATCAGTAGTTGAAGACAGAGCAACAGTAGCAGTAGTGGAACATTCAGCAACAGAGGCAGCCTTATCACGCTCAATGCATTTTAAGCATGGTGGTTCAAATTCATCCTGAGCGGGACTGATTTGTTGCGCAAGTAATGAATCGTGCTTCTTCAGAAGAACTTCATAATCCACTCTTATCTTTTCAAGATCTTGCTCTCTTTGAAGACATTCAGAAGAAAGTTTCTCATGATCAGATAAGAGAGCATTATGTTGATCTTGAAGGGCGTCAAACTTGGAATGAAGTCTCTGAAGACTCTCAGCCAAAGCTTTTGACTGATCCATTCCTTCGCCCAATATATCATCGCTCTTACTAAGCATGTTGTGAATCTTTTCCAAAGCTCTTTGTTGTTTAGTGGCAAGGGAAGCAAGTTTGACATAGCTGGGGCCAAATTCATCACCTGATTCATCATCACTAGTTTTAGAAAGATAGCATTCCGTTACCTTAGCACCCCCTTCCATGAGGCATGGTGAAGATGAAGACGGTTCAGGTGGAAAGGTCATCTCTTTAAGAGACTCCTTGTAGTCATCAAGCCAAGGATCATGACGATTAAGATGACTATCATAGACCTTAGAAAGCCGGTCCCAGATTAGCTTCGCATGATTGAGGTGCATGACGTTCCTGAACTGATTTTGGGACAGGCAGGAGCAGATGACATCCTTCACTGTGAGGTTCAGTAGAGTGTACTTGCGAATGTCATCAGCCTCCGCCATCTTACATAGATCGGTAAGACCAATCTCGGTGACGGTCCACAGTTCGCTGTCCATAGCCATGAGTCGCTTCTTCATCATGGCTTTCCACCGGGGATACTCATGACCGTCAAAGGTGGGGCAAGATACATTCCTCAATCCTGCAGTCGACATAGCTAAACTCCAGGTGGTTAAACCGAATCACACAGAACAAGGGAGTACCTTACTCTGATACCAATTGAAAGTGCTAGTTATCGACTAGAGGGTAGGGATGGCAATGGGTACCCATTACCCGCATACCCGGCGGGTAAAAACCCTATTAGGGTAAGGGTATGGAATAAATGATTACCCATGGGTATATAAATAGAAAAATATTAAACCCATCGGGTATAGTGGGTACGGGTATGGGATGTCATAACCCATACCCGTGTACCCATAGACCCACATAAAATATGTTAAGTGGGCCCTTACTATTCATTTATCTAATTTAATTTCCCACAAAATGAGTCTAATCCCATAGCCATTGACTACATGAGTAGCCCACGTTGGCAGTAGCTACATGGTAAACATGGGTGGCCCGGTAAACATGGAAAGGAAACATGTAATGGCAGAACGAATCCCATAAATATCTCCTTCTCTCCTAGATTAACGTGATTAGGTGATGGTGAATAATGAATACGTGTGATCACAGCCCATATTTAGATAGATATCCTCCTCATCTCCTCGTATCATTTCATCTCCTTGTCTCATTTCATCTCCTTGCCTCCTCGTCCATCGGCTATCGCTAGTCGCTGCCGCCAGCGCGTCCAGCTGCTCACTGCCTCGCCATTGCTAGCGCCTCCAGTCACTCGGACACCATGGACCTTGTGGATGAGGACCACAACTTGTGTGAGGATGGCGACCGGGAGAAGCACATGCAGCTCGCACTCATGCAGATTTAGTCTGAGGGCGGTGACCACCACAGTTCCACCGCGACCAGGAGCATGGCATGACAACCCCGATCTTGTTGATGGATAGCGCATTGATCTTGTAGTTTTTTTTATATGGATGAGGTGATGCATTTGTGCATATAATCATTGGTTTCTGCTTATACAAGATGTATACAATATATAGCTATTGTGATGAATATGATTTTTCTATATATAGAAGATATTCGATGTAGATATGTTATATAAGTACAGGAATTCAGTACATAGTGTATTATGTATATATGAGCATCGTAATTTCAGTGCTCATTAAGAATCAAGTATTATATTCAGTAGACTACATATATATGAATTTGATGTCTATTTTGTTATTGATGCTCCTTTTGTAGTAGTACAAGCTCAGCAGCCAAGTACATATTCCTTGTGAATATGCCAATGATACATCTGCCCCAATGGATGAAGATGAAGATCATGTTGTTCTTTTCAATGATTAAGATGTACAGGAGGAGATGGAAGAGGTCAACAAAGTACGCAAATAGAAGATAATTTCTGAAGTTTGGCTAGAAATGAAACAAAAGAGGACAATGACATCTTGTCGATTATGATTACTTTTTGCTCAAGTTGATGTGTGCACACGGGTATTTTCAGCCGTCGGTATCCATTTACCCTGTCGGGTGATGGGTATGGGAAAAAATTGTACCCGTTAACGGGTATGGGTACGGGTAATGGGTAAGCTCAAGGAGGATGGGTAAGGGTATGGACTAACTATACCCGTACCCAAACCCGGCGGGTGCCATCCCTGCTTGTGTGAGGATGGCGACCGGGAGAAGCAGATGCAACTCGCACTCATGCAGATTTAGTCTGAGGGCGGCGACCACCACAGTTCCACCGCGGCCAGGAGCATGGCATGACAACCCCGATCTTGTTGATGGATAGCGCATTGATCTTGTAGTTTTTTTATATGGATGAGGTGATGCATTTGTGCATATAATCATTGGTTTCTGCTTATACAAGATGTATACAGTATATAGCTATTGTGATGAATATGATTTTTCTATATATAGAAGATATTCGATGTAGATATGTTATATAAGTACAAGATTTCAGTGCATAGTGTATTATGTATATATGAGCATCGTAATTTCAGTGCTCATTAAGAATCAAGTATTATATTCAGTAGACTACATATATATGAATTTGATGTCTATTTTGTTATTGATGCTCCTTTTGCAGTAGTACAAGCTCAGCAGCGAAGTACATGTTCCTTGTGAATATGCCAATGATACATCTGCCCCAATGGATGAAGATGGAGATCATGTTGTTCTTTTCAATGATTAAGATGTACAGGAGGAGATGGAAGAGGTCAACAAAGTACACAAATAGAAGATAATTTCTGAAGTTTGGCTAGAAATGAAACAAAAGAGGTCAATGACATCTTGTCAATTATGATTACTTTTTGCTCAAGTTGATGTGTGCACACGGGTATTTTCACCCGTCGGTATCCATTTACCCTGTCGGGTGATGGGTATGGGGAAAAATTGTACCCGTTAACGGGTATGGGTACGGGTAATGGGTAAGCTCAAGGAGGATGGGTAAGGGTATGGACTAACTATACCCGTACCCAAACCCGGCGGGTGCCATCCCTACTTGTGTGAGGACGGTGACCAGGAGAAGCAGATGCAGCTCGCACTCATGCAGATTTAGTCTGAGGGCGGCGACCACCATAGATCAACCGCGGCCAGGAGCATGGCATGACAACCCCGATCTTGTTGATGGATAGCGCATTGATCTTGTAGTTTTTTTTATATGGATGAGGTGATGCATTTGTGCATATAATCATTGGTTTCTGCTTATACAAGATGTATACAGTATATAGCTATTGTGATGAATATGATTTTTCTATATATAGAAGATATTCGATGTAGATATGTTATATAAGTACAAGATTTCAGTGCGTAGTGTATTATGTATATATGAGCATCGTAATTTCAGTGCTCATTAAGAATCAAGTATTATATTCAGTAGACTACATATATATGAATTTGATGTCTATTTTGTTATTGATGCTCCTTTTGCAGTAGTACAAGCTCAACAGCCAAGTACATGTTCCTTGTGAATATGCCAATGATACATCTGCCCCAATGGATGAAGATGGAGATCATGTTGTTTTTTTTCAATGATTAAGATGTATAGGAGGAGATGGAAGAGGTCAACAAAGTACGCAAATAGAAGATAATTTCTGAAGTTTGGCTAGAAATGAAACAAAAGAGGTCAATGACATCTTGTCGATTATGATTACTTTTTGCTCAAGTTGATGTGTGCACACGAGTATTTTCACCCGTCGGTATCCATTTACCCTGTCGGGTGATGGGTATGGAAAAAAATTGTACCCGTTGACGGGTATGGGTACGGGTAATGGGTAAGCTCAAGGAGGATGGGTAAGGGTATGGACTAACTATACCCGTACCCAAACCCGGCGGGTGCCATCCCTACTTGTGTGAGGATGGCGACCGGGAGAAGCAGATGCAACTCGCACTCATGCAGATTTAGTCTGAGGGCGGCGACCACCACAGTTCCACCGCGGCCAGGAGCATGGCATGACAACCCCGATCTTGTTGATGGATAGCGCATTGATCTTGTAGTTTTTTTATATGGATGAGGTGATTCATTTGTGCATATAATCATTGGTTTCTGCTTATACAAGATGTATACAGTATATAGCTATTGTGATGAATATGATTTTTCTATATATAGAAGATATTCGATGTAGATATGTTATATAAGTACAAGATTTCAGTGCGTAGTGTATTATGTATATATGAGCATCGTAATTTCAGTGCTCATTAAGAATCAAGTATTATATTCAGTAGACTACATATATATGAATTTGATGTCTATTTTGTTATTGATGCTCCTTTTGCAGTAGTACAAGCTCAGCAGCGAAGTACATGTTCCTTGTGAATATGCCAATGATACATCTGCCCCAATGGATGAAGATGGAGATCATGTTGTTCTTTTCAATGATTAAGATGTACAGGAGGAGATGGAAGAGGTCAACAAAGTACGCAAATAGAAGATAATTTCTGAAGTTTGGCTAGAAATGAAACAAAAGAGGTCAATGACATCTTGTCGATTATGATTACTTTTTGCTCAAGTTGATGTGTGCACACGTGTATTTTCAGCCGTCAGTATCCATTTACCCTGTCAGGTGATGGGTATGGGAAAAAATTGTACCCGTTAACGGGTATGGGTACGGGTAATGGGTAAGATCAAGGAGGATGGGTAAGGGTATGGACTAACTATACCCGTACCCAAACCCGGCAGGTGCCATCCCTACTTGTGTGAGGATGGCGACCGGGAGAAGCAGATGCAACTCGCACTCATGCAGATTTAGTCTGAGGGCGGCGACCACCACAGTTCCACCGCGGCCAGGAGCATGGCATGACAACCCCGATCTTGTTGATGGATAGCGCATTGATCTTGTAGTTTTTTTATATGGATGAGGTGATGCATTTGTGCATATAATCATTGGTTTCTGCTTATACAAGATGTATACAGTATATAGCTATTGTGATGAATATGATTTTTCTATATATAGAAGATATTCGATGTAGATATGTTATATAAGTACAAGATTTCAGTACGTAGTGTATTATGTATATATGAGCATCGTAATTTCAGTGCTCATTAAGAATCAAGTATTATATTCAGTAGACTACATATATATGAATTTGATGTCTATTTTGTTATTGATGCTCCTTTTGCAGTAGTACAATCTCAGCAGCTAAGTACATGTTCCTTGTGAATATGCCAATGATACATCTGCCCCAATGGATGAAGATGGAGATCATGTTGTTCTTTTCAATGATTAAGATGTACAGGAGGAGATGGAAGAGGTCAACAAAGTACGCAAATAGAAGATAATTTCTAAAGTTTGGCTAGAAATGAAACAAAAGAGGTCAATGACATCTTGTCGATTATGATTACTTTTTGCTCAAGTTGATGTGTGCACACGGGTATTTTCAGCCGTCGGTATCCATTTACCCTGTCGGGTGATGGGTATGGGAAAAAATTGTACCCGTTAACGGGTATGGGTACGGGTAATGGGTAAGATCAAGGAGGATGGGTAAGGGTATGGACTAACTATACCCGTACCCAAACCCGGCGGGTGCCATCCCTACTTGTGTGAGGATGGCGACCGGGAGAAGCAGATGCAACTCGCACTCATGCAGATTTAGTCTGAGGGCGGCGACCACCACAGTTCCACCGCGGCCAGGAGCATGGCATGACAACCCCGATCTTGTTGATGGATAGCGCATTGATCCTGTAGTTTTTTTATATGGATGAGGTGATGCATTTGTGCATATAATCATTGGTTTCTGCTTATACAAGATGTATACAGTATATAGCTATTGTGATGAATATGATTTTTCTATATATAGAAGATATTCGATGTAGATATGTTATATAAGTACAAGATTTCAGTACGTAGTGTATTATGTATATATGAGCATCGTAATTTCAGTGCTCATTAAGAATCAAGTATTATATTCAGTAGGCTACATATATATGAATTTGATGTCTATTTTGTTATTGATGCTCCTTTTGCAGTAGTACAAGCTCAGCAGCTAAGTACATGTTCCTTGTGAATATGCCAATGATACATCTGCCCCAATGGATGAAGATGAAGATCATGTTGTTTTTTTCAATGATTAAGATGTACAGGAGGAGATGGAAGAGGTCAACAAAGTACGCAAATAGAAGATAATTTCTAAAGTTTGGCTAGAAATGAAACAAAAGAGGTCAATGACATCTTGTCGATTATGATTACTTTTTGCTCAAGTTGATGTGTGCACACGGGTATTTTCAGCCGTCGGTATCCATTTACCCTGTCGGGTGATGGGTATGGGAAAAAATTGTACCCGTTAACGGGTATGGGTACGGGTAATGGGTAAGCTCAAGGAGGATGGGTAAGGGTATGGACTAACTATACCCGTACCCAAACCCGGCGGGTGCCATCCCTACTTGTGTGAGGATGGCGACCGGGAGAAGCAGATGCAGCTCGCACTCATGCAGATTTAGTCTAAGGGCGGCGACCACCACAGTTCCACCGCGGCCAGGAGCATGGCATGACAACCCCGATCTTGTTGATGGATAGCGCATTGATCTTGTAGTTTTTTTATATGGATGAGGTGATGCATTTGTGCATATAATCATTGGTTTCTGCTTATACAAGATGTATACAGTATATAGCTATTGTGATGAATATGATTTTTCTATATATAGAAGATATTCGATGTAGATATGTTATATAAGTACAAGATTTCAGTGCGTAGTGTATTATGTATATATGAGCATCGTAATTTCAGTGCTCATTAAGAATCAAGTATTATATTCAGTAGACTACATATATATGAATTTGATGTCTATTTTGTTATTGATGCTCCTTTTGCAGTAGTAAAAGCTCAGCAGCCAAGTACATGTTCCTTGTGAATACGCCAATGATACATCTTCCCCAATGGATGAAGATGGAGATCATGTTGTTCTTTTCAATGATTAAAATGTACAGGAGGAGATGGAAGAGGTCAACAAAGTACGCAAATAGAAGATAATTTCTGAAGTTTGGCTAGAAATGAAACAAAAGAGGTCAATGACATCTTGTCGATTATGATTACTTTTTGCTCGAGTTGATGTGTGCAGACGGGTATTTTCACCCGTCAGTATCCATTTACCCTGTCGGGTGATGGGTATGGGAAAAAATTGTACCCGTTGACGGGTATGGGTACAGGTAATGGGTAAGCTCAAGGAGGATGGGTAAGGGTATGGACTAACTATACCCGTACCCAAACCCGGCGGGTGCCATCCCTACTAGAGGGGGGGGGTGAATAGGCGATTTTTATCAAAGTCTTCAAAACGTGGAAGTTTCGAAGACAAACAATAGAAATGCCCTAATTGATATGCAGCGGAAGATAAACTACAACAAGCAAGCCATAGTCAAGTATGCAATAGCGTTAACGTACGAAGACTAATAGCAGCTAAGTAGTAGGATCAGGATGGAAGATAGTATGAAGCCAATCAACAACAGTAGTCAAGCAATGAAGTCAATCAGATAAGACAGATAAGCAATGACTTCACGAAGACAAACTCAAGGTAAAGGAGGGAAGAGATAGAACCAGTCACTTGTTGAAGACACATGATTTGTTGGACCAGTTCCAGTTGCTGTGACAACTGTACGTCTGGTTAGGGAGGCTGAGATTCAACTCAGAAGACCGTGTCTTCACCTTATTCCCCTTGAGCTAAGGACACTTAGTCCTCGCCCAATCACTCTGGTAAGTCTTCAAGGTAGACTTCCAAACCTTCACAGACTTCGTTCACCCGGCAATCCACAATGATTCTTGGATGCTCAGAACGCGACGCCTAACCGGCTGGAGGATACACAGTCCTCGAGTGTAATAAGTCTTCAGGTCACACAGACAGAAAGACTTCAGTGATGCCTAACACTCTTTGGCTCTGGGTATTTGGGCTTTGTCCTTGCAAGGATTTCTCTCTCAACGGCTTCGAGGTGGGTTGCTCTCAAAATGACAAAAGCCGTAAACTAACTCTGAGCAGCCACCAATTTATGGTGTAGGGGGTGGGCTATTTATAGCCACAAGGCAACCCGACCTGATTTGTCCGAAATGACCCTGGGTCACTAAGGAACTGACACGTGTTCCAACGGTCAGATTTCAAACACACGCGGCAACTTTACTTGGGCTACAAGCAAAGCCGACTCATCCAACTCTGGATAAGATTTGCTCTCATTGTCTTCGCTCGAAGACATAGGATTTGGGTTGAGTATCACTTCAGTCACTCCGACTTAGTTCACTTGGACCCCACTTAACAGTACGGTGGTTCCTATGACTCAACAAAGAAGAAAAGGAAACAACGAAACCACACAGTCTTCGCGCTCCATAGTCTTCACGCAATGTTGTCATAGTCTTCAATATGAATATCTTCTCATACCACCATTGTCTTCAATGTCTTCATACATTTTTAGGGGTCATCTCCGGTAGGTAAACCGAATCATTGAGGGACGCTACCTGCGTTATCCTGCAATTCTCACAAACACATTAGTCCCTCAACCAACTTTGTCGTCAATACTCCAAAACCAACTAGGGGTGGCACTAGATGCACTTACAGACGGCGTGCCCATGATGAGCTCGAGGAGGGAATCAACTAAGGTGAAGAAGATCCAGTGAGTAAGCCTCTGGTCGACGGCAAGCCAGGCAGCGTCGGGATCGGCTGGGGGCGAATGATAGGCATGATCTTGGACGCCATATTGGAGGAGAACGCAAGTCAAGAAGGTGTGTTATTTGATGTAGTTGTTCTCAGCGGGATCGAGTTTGAATTTTGTGTGGTTTGAGATATGACATGTATGAATGTTGAGAGGGGATGGGCCAGGAGGTGGGGCGGCAGAGGGGGCGACCATGGTGGTGATCGCGAGGAAGCAGTGGGAGTAGCGGATGAAGATAGGGAAGGGGAGGTCCCGGAAGGGGAGGTAGGAATGGCAATGGGTACTGTGACGCCCCCGATTCAATCGTACACTAATCATGCACGCAAATGTGTACGATCAAGATCAAGGACTCACGGGAAGATATCACAACACAACTCTACAAATAAAATAAGTCATACAAGCATCATAATACAAGCCAGGGGCCTCGAGGGCTCGAATACAAGTGCTCGATCATAGACGAGTCAGCGGAAGCAGCAATATCTGAGTACAGACATAAGTTAAACAAGTTTGCCTTAAGAAGGCTAGCACAAACTGGGATACAGATCGAAAGAGGCGCAGGCCTCCTGCCTGGGATCCTCCTAAACTACTCCAGGTCGTCGTCAGCGGGCAGCACGTAGTAGTAGGCACCTCCGGTGTAGTAGGGGTCGTCGTCGACGGTGGCGTCTGGCTCCTGGACTCCAGCATCTGGTTGCGACAACCAGAAAGAAAGGAAAGGGGGAAAAGGGGGGGAGAAAGCAACCGTGAGTACTCATCCAAAGTACTCGCAAGCAAGGAACTACACTACATATGCATGGGTATATGTGTAAAGGGCCATATCAGTGGACTGAACTGCAGAATGCCAGAATAAGGGGGGATAGCTAGTCTTATCGAAGACTACGCTTCTGGTCACCTTCGTCTTGCAGCATGTAGAAGAGAGTAGATTGACGTCCTCCAAGTAGCATATCCAAGTAGCATCTCCAAGTAGCATCGCATAGCATAATCCTACCCGGCGATCCTCTCCTCGTCGCCCTGTAGAAAAGCGATCACCGGGTTGTCTGTGGAACTTGGAAGGTTGTGTTTTATTAAGTATCCGGTTCTAGTTGTTATAAGGTCAAGGTACAACTCCAAGTCGTCCTGTTACCGAATATCACGGCTATTCGAATAGATTAACTTCCCTGCAGGGGTGCACCAACTTACCCAACACGCTTGATCCCATTTGGCCGGACACACTTTCCTGGGTCATGCCCGGCCGCGGAAGATCAACACGTCGCAGCCCCACCTAGGCACAACAGAGAGGCCAGCACGCCGGTCTAAACCTAAGCGCACAGGGGTCTGGGCCCATCGCCCATAGCACACCTGCACGTTGCGTACGCGGCCGAAAGCAGACCTAGCCTAGTGGCGTTCCAGTCCAATTCGGCGCGCGCCGCTCCGTCGCTGACGTCTGAAGTGCTTCGGCTGATACCACGACGTCGGGATACCCATAACTACTCCCACGTAGATGGTTAGTGCGTATAGGCTCGTTGCCGACTCAGATCAAATACCAAGATCTCGTTAAGCGTGTTAAGTATCCGCGAACGCCAAACAGGGCCAGGCCCACCTGTCTCCTAGGTGGTCTCAACCTGCCCTGTCGCTCCGCCACAAAGTAACAGTCGAGGGCCGTCGGGAACCCAGGCCCACCTCTACCGGGATGGAGCCACCTGTCCTTTCAGCCCCCTCGTCAGAATCACTTGCGGGTACTCAATGAGCTGACCCGACTTTAGTCACCATCTGTATAGTATGTATGTATGTATAGTATATACCCGTGATCACCTCCCAAGTGATCACGGCCCGATAGTATAGCAAGGCAGACTGACAAGAATGTAGGGCCAATGATGATAAACTAGCATCCTATACTAAGCATATAGGATTGCGGGTAAGGTATCAATGACTGTAGCAGCAATGACAGGCTATGCATCAGAATAGGATTAACGGAAAGCAGTAACATGCTACACTACTCTAATGCAAGCAGTATAGAGAAGAGTAGGCGATATCTGGTGATCAAAGGGGGGGCTTGCCTGGTTGCTCTGGCAAGAGAGAGGGGTCGTCAACTCCGTAGTCGAACTGGTCAGCAGCAGCGTCGGTCTCGTAGTCTACCGGAGAGAAGAGGGGGAAGAAATAATGAATACAGAGCAAACAAAGCATCACAAAATATAACAAGGCAATACGCGGTGTTCGGTGTGCCCTAACGCGGTAGTAGGTGATACCGGTGAAGGGGGGAAAACATCCGGGAAAGTATTCCCGGTGTTTCGTGTTTTCGGGCAGAGGAGCCGGAGGGGGAAAGTTGCGAGTTCGATAGGTTAGGGGTGTGTGGCGGACGAACGGACTGCGTATCCGGATTCGTCTCGTCGTTCTGAGCAACTTTCATGTATAAAGTATTTTCATTCGAGCTACGATTTATTATATATGATTTTTCAAAGTTTTAATAATATTTTGAATTTTTTATTAATTCGAAATTATTAAATACAAGAACTGCTATGGGTACACGAAGTGTACCCAGCAGTGTGTGCACGTGTATGACAGGTGGGACCTGCTAGCTGTTGAGTCCACAGTCAACAGTCCTAGTTGACTGGTCCAACAGACATGTGGGGCCACATATCATAGACTAGAGTTACTTAGGTTTATTTTGTTTAGGTTGATTAGGACACGAGGGCCACAAGTCAGTGTCACATTTTAAATGAAGGGTTATTTACAGCTGGGACCTACATGTCATGGACACATTATTTAAAAGGTTATTTTAGTTGTCTAGTTGGACTAATTAGTGAAACGGACCTCACGGGTCAGTGGCTAGTTAGTGATTGCACTAAACATGATTGTTACTAATAAAACAGGGTAGGGCCCGCCGGCAGTGGCACAAGCAGCCATGGCTTGGCAACGCACGGACGCTGACAGAGGAGCGTCGGCGACGAGCGCACGACGCGCCAAGGGAGGGAGCAGGGCGCGGCTGGACGACGCGAGGGCGCGGTCGCGCGAATGGGGTCTGTGCTGGAGAGAGCTGCGGGAGGCTGGGGTCGAGGGCGCGCCTGGGGCGCGGTCAGTGTGGGGAGGCGGGGAGCAGCACGAGCATGGCCACGCGCGGGGCGCGGGCGCAGCCGACGCGGCCGGGGGCGGCGCCGTACAGCGAGCAGGGAGAGGAAGGAGGGGGTGGCGGCTCACAGGGGGTCGTAGGGTCCGGGGCAACGGGGCGCGGGAAGGAGGTGGAGACGACGGCAAC
>NC_041387.1:408310502-408338230 GCF_002162155.2 Triticum dicoccoides
CCCTTTTCTTCTATTTTGTTTTGTTTTTACCTTTTATTTACTTTACATTTTCTGTTTTGTTTTGTTTTCTATTATTGTACTTTTAGTAAAATAGTATCTAAATTAGTATTTCAACTTAGTCCATAGTCACAAGAAGTCTAGTCCTCAAATAAATTAGTTTGACATTTAATTAATCACAAAATGTTTTTAAAATAATTGTTTTGCTGTTGTTTTATTCATCTTATAGTATTTAAACATTTTATAAAGATGTGGCTTCTCCACCATAATTACCTATACAATATTTGGTTCACTCCGAACATTTTAGTTTTAATATTTGAAAACTTTTATTGTTCGCTTGCTTTTGGATTTGAATTTGAATCGGTTTTGAACTAACGTGGGATTAACAACAGTAACCGTGGTGATGTGGCAACATTAACGTGGGATTACTGTAGCTTGATTATCCGGGCGTCACAGGTACCCATTACCCGCATACCTGGCGGGTAAAAACCCTATTAGGGTAAGGGTATGGAATAAATGATTACCCATGGGTATATAAATAGAAAAATGTTAAACCCATCGGGTATAGTGGGTACGGGTATGGGATGTCATAACCCATAACCGTGTACCCATAGACCCACATAAAATATGTTAAGTGGGCCCTTACTATTCATTTATCTAATTTAATTTCCCATAAAATGAGTCTAATCCCATAGCCATTGACTACATGAGTAGCCCACGTTGGCAGTAGCTACATGGTAAACATGGGTGGCCCGGTAAACATGGAAAGGAAACATGTAATGGTAGAACGAATCCCATAAATCTCTCCTTCTCTCATAGATTAACGTGATTAGGTGATGGTGAATAATGAATACGTGTGATCACAGCCCATATTTAGATAGATATCCTCCTCATCTCCTCGTATCATTTCATCTCCTCGCCTCCTCGTCCATCGGCTATCGCTAGTCGCTGCCGCCAGCGCGTCCAGCTGCTCACTGCCTCGTCATTGCTAGCGCCTCCAGTCACTCGGACACCATGGACCTTGCGGATGAGGACCACAGCTTGTGTCTGGGGAGGACTGAGGGGGTGGCAAGCGGGAGCCCGGAGTAGGGAGCTCGCCGAAGATGTCCTCAGAAGACATAGAATCTGGTATCAGGATAGATGAAGGAGATTTCAATGATGTTCTTGTTTGCTCTAACATTGTGAAGGATCAAATTTCTAATAGTACGTTGTATGAGGAGATTATGAACAGCTTATCGTACAAATTAAATAACATTGCTGGCTAATACTTGCAAGGTGCACGTACGATTTGCCGAATATATATCTGGATAGTATTACCATTTCCTGATTCATGACTAATAACAAGTCGAATCTTTTGAGGATCGGTATCCCCGAGTTGTTACTAAATTATTGCAGGCCCAGATCTCCTTCTCTTTGTATATCACAGCAGACCAATCTAACAATCTGTGTGGCTCTACCGATCTTTTAAAACGGGGGCTGCAGGGAGTGCAATATCGATCAAGATATGCCAAGAAAAGATGAGACATCTAAGCAATCAACCAGTGCAGGGGGGACGACCTTCCTTTTGCTTCCGGGATGGACAGGAGCTCTAGGTGCAGTCAGTGCGTGGGCTCAAAATCTTTTGTGCCATTATTTTTTATGATCGGATGACGATATAAGATGCTATCAATGATCAAACAGGGAAAATATGGACCTTTTACTGCCAACAATGCTCACTAAAATAAAAGGTCGACAATCGATGAATAGTAGATCGGAAGTTTTTCCCGCAAAAAATGAAAAAATAAATGGTTAGTTTGATAAATGCCACTTGAGTTCTGGCGATTTCGAGAAATGCCACTGCAATTTCTAAACTTCAAAAATGCCATTTCTAGTGGCGTTTTTCAAAGTTTGACATTTTTTAAAGTTTGAAAATTGCAATGGCATTTCTCGAAATTGCTATAATTCGAGTGGAATTTATCCAATTAACCCAAAAATAAAAGGATGAATAAGGAAGAATGTACTGATTAACAAAGTCTCATCTAACTTCAATACCATTAGATTCTTGCATAAAGAATTTTGCGGACCCCCCCCCCCACCCCCACCCCCGCGCGGCCGCCCTTTCCCATTTTTTACAGTCTTTGGTTGAACTACCTAGATGCATGTAATTTTATAGGTGGCATAAACTTCTTGGAAAAAATAAGAAAGAAAATATAGCACTAATAAAATTACAAATGCACTCACTCGCAATAATAATAATAATTGCAAATGCACTCGAGCAATAATCTGTCTTTACCTTTTTTTTGAGAAATGAGTGTTATAGATGGGAAATATCAAACCTGAAATCACACGAATGAAGACGAACAAAAACTGGATCCAAATAGATCCACCGAAAAACCAAGACCGACCGAGTTACATGTGATCCGACGGAGACTTACCTCCACACATCCTCCGACAATGCTATTCACACCATCGGGACAGGGATAGAATGTGTGAGACATTGTTCCTATTAAGGGACATCACCACCACCACGCAACCCCAACCAAGACATTCAACCTAGAGTCTTGCTATGCGTACGACTCTTGCTTGTCCGATTTCATACGACATAGCAGATCAAGCCGTTCAACTCCTGATCCAAACGGCAGCACACCACTAGATTAGGCATAGTGCAACCACAGTAGTTCCGTTCAACCTAACAAAAACAAGAACAGAGCCCCTCCCGCCGGCGAGTGGTCGAGATCTTCCGCACCTCCGCAGCCCAAAGGCCATCGGAGGTGGGGCGGATCGGCGGCGGCGCTGGCGGGAGGAGGAAGGAGACTTTTCTTGTGGAGGAGGATTCAAAATCTTTCTCTACACATTAACCTAAGCCTTTTGAGCTTTGAAAAAGGAAAATCAAGTCTGAGATATATAAAAACATTGAACAAGCTAGCATACCCCGGGGACCGGTTCAACTCAGGCATCCAAGCCAGCTAGCTAGCTACTCTGTTTAGGAAGTCATTGACGACTAATATTTTTCCTTAATCCGGTCCAGTGGGTAAAACGAAGCATCCAGCTGACGGGTGCCTTGAGGATTTTGCTGTGGTCTGATGTGGTGTGTGCGAGAGAGGTTGACCGCCAACTGATCCGGCGGTCAAAGGCCAGGATCCTCCTCCATTGCTCCCACTCTAGAAGGTGTTTTGACCCGCAAAAAAATACGTAAAATATAAATAAAAATCGAAGGTGTTTTGACCCCTGCCAGTGGTGCAACTCGCAGGCACCCTGCTCCTTTCCTGCTGATGAAAAGGATG
Organism: Triticum dicoccoides; assembly: GCF_002162155.2. Taxonomy (NCBI): domain Eukaryota; kingdom Viridiplantae; phylum Streptophyta; class Magnoliopsida; order Poales; family Poaceae; genus Triticum; species Triticum dicoccoides. Next base: position 408,313,763 of record NC_041387.1, read on the forward strand.
TCAGTCGCGTCAGTCATGTCGAGTTCAGGTTCGGTATTATGTCGATTCGAGTAATTAATTATGGGGTTTGCTATATGATAGGAGTACCGCTTGCTTTTAATTTCAAGAATAAGAACCGCTGCACTGATCTGGACACACGCACGTATCCGCGTTCTGTCCGTCGCCGATACGACTCCTTTGCTCGTGAGATGTTTTGGGCATCGCCACTGTGCTGCTCCAGTTTGCTCAACCCAAGGCCAACAGAGAGGCAGCTTAACATGGAAGATAAATTTATAGGGAGCTGAACTGCCCTGCAATTATCCTGGATTATTAACATCGAGTCCACTGGACCAACCTGTGGCGTCGTAGCTGGAACTGGAAGGGGCCAGCTGTCCTTCGGCTGCAATTGGAAGTAGCCCTCCTGCTCATGGGCTGCAAAATGGCCCCGACAGCTAAATGCAGCAAGTTCATGCGGCAACTTGGGCACCCAGCCGAGCCATGCGGTGCGATGGAAAGGCCGGGGATCCGCACGAGCGCCACCACCCGCCCTGGAAATCCATAGTCGGATCGTGTAGTAGGTTTTGGCACCATGGAAACGACGAGCTTCGCACGGCTGATATGGGTACGTGACAGCCATCGTCCGATCAGGGCGGATTTTACTTAGTTTATTTATTAAATGATGACATGCCGTGATCCCGACCGGAAAGCGACGATCCAGCACTTCTCGCATGGGATCCGCCATGGAACACCAACTGTTCCAGGTGCAGGGCGGCCAATGCCAAGCGGCGTTTCCAGTTTCGGAATCGAGTTTTGCCGAAAGCCCATCGCGGAAGAGCCCTCGCAGCTAACCCGTTCACACTCGTGCAAGGCAAAGCTGCCGCTTGTTAGCGACGCCATTCTAATTTCAGCTGCTCCTTTTCCGTTTGGGAAAAGTGGCGCGATCTGTAAAACTTTTGACGGAGTAAACGTGATTAGTTCTTCAGTTCCAGTAACCTCCGGGAGGCCCACTGCGCATCATGGACATGGGATTACTTAGAGCAGCGAGGTTTACCTGGTCTTACCAGAACCAGGAACGTTTCCGTTTTGAACCTTTCAAATCAAAAGTGAGGAATTAGAATGAGAGTATGTATATGAGGTGTAAAAGTAGATGATGGACCAAGTTCCTCCATTCCCGCCCTGTTTTCTGTCCGGTCAGTGATTACTCGGATTTGTACTGAATATTTTTGTTAAGAAATTATTGGAAAGGGGTGATAGCCCAGATGTAAAAAAGAGATGATGGACCAAGTTTACCATGCAGCGAGTGATACAACACTTCTATAGCAAATATACGCGCATACACTCACCCTATGAACGCACACGCACACATGCACACGCACACCATATCCCTATGAGCAACTCCGAGAGACTGAACCGACCTATTATCTTGAGATTTTACGAAGTCACTTTAGGCGCATCGTAGTTTATGGGAACATCTCCTCCTACTAAATGCGCATCGCCGAAAAATTTGAAATAAATCCAGAATAAATGCGAGTACCAGAACTTGAACCCTGGTGGACTGAGATACCACTATCCACCTAACCATCCAATCACAGGTTGGTTCACAATCTGAAATATAGTTCTTTCTTTTGGGGCAAATTTTTTGAGACACATGAGGATTTTTTTTTTTGAAAAAGGCAGAACAAAGTAACCAGACTACTATTAAAGCCCAATAGGTCAACAGAAAATTCATTCAAACTCAATACCGGTCTACGCGGTCCACAGACAAGCAAGCCGAGCCCATAATATCCATACAGCCCATCGATCCGGCCTGTACCGACCTCGAGGCCCGAAGAGATAAGGGAAGCGGGGCGTAAGAAATTAGAAACCCAAAAATCAGCGACTGGATTTTCCTGGCCCGAAACAGCAAGGTCTCTCTCGCGCTCGCCTCTCTCCTCCTCGTCTTCGGCGGCGGCGATGCTGTCCGGCGACGTTCCCCCGAACCAGACCGTCTACTTCAGGAACCTCAACGAGAAGGTCAAGAAAGAAGGTATTCTTCACCCGGCCGCTTAGCGTCCCGCCGCACCCGCTGGCAAAATCCTTCTCCTAAAACCCTAGCCTCTCGATCCAGGCTGTTGCTCGCCCGCGCCTCGCTTTTGGGTTGGTAGGATCTCTGCTGTGGACTCTCGAGAGATGAAACGTCCATAGTGTCAAATGCTGGCCGTAGGAGCTGATTGAACTGCCCGATTTTGGTTCCGTTTCATGCTTTTGCTGGAACCCGTGTTTGGCTAAGTCCGTCTCATCCTTTTAGGAAACTCGCGCTCTCTGCAAGCTGTGTCAGAGCTTTGAAGGGGCAAAGTTATTGGCTCCCTCTACAGTATGTATTTGTAATTTCCAAGCGAGCGTGGTCGTATATGTCTAAAATCGAGTTTGCATAAACAATAGTTCTACTGTTCTAGGTTGTACTATGCTAGTAATTTCAGTTGGTTCATGCTGTAACGTGTCTCGTTCTTTCCTGCAGAGTTGAAGAGATCACTTTATGCATTGTGCTCTCAGTATGGAAGGATAGTGGATGTCGTGGCCTTAAAAACTCATAAACTGAGGGGGCAAGCCTGGGTGGCATTCAGTGAAATTACAGCGGCTACCAACGCTTTCCGGGGCCTACAGGACTTCGATTTTTACGGCAAAAAAATGGTGAAGCATCTCCACTTCAGCTTATAATGTCAAGGTGTTTTGTTTACTTTTTATTCTCGCCGTTCTCTTCTGTGCATAAGAGAAGAGAAGCATGGTGGGTATGTTTGGTCCAAAACAAGCAATCTGTTTCTGATTATCATAAGTGGGCAATTTAGTCTTCCTATGATGGTCCTTAGATTTGCATTAGCAGTTTAGCACAACAATGCTCCACTTCAAAGTCTCCGCTGGTAAATTTTTGTACAATAAAGTTATACCTTGAGTGTAAGTCTTGTGTTTTGTTTGCAATCTGCAGAGGCTTGCCCATGTGTGCTAACCCAGAGTTCTTTGCCTAACTGGTACAATTATGGCGACATTTAGGTTGCCACATACACTATGTCACTTGCCTAAGTTTAGGTATGGCGAAATTGTACGTGATCTGTGAACCAAACCCGCCCATAGAAAATACAGCCTTGTAGCCTTCGTCTTTTACAATGTTTTGATTAACAGTTTGTAGAATACTGTGGATAGACGATAGACGTTTGTTCTTCAAATGGTGCTAGCATACACTACTTGCGCTTAGGTTATACTGGTTACTCTTTCACGAATCATATGTCCAGATGATCTCTGACTAGATGCTGAAGCACGTAATCTTTATCTATCTACTCCTTAGTTGTTACTCCAATTTGAATCTATTGTTTTAACCTGTAAGTAAAACTGTGTCGCATTAATAAACAAAATTAGTGTTAACAATACCATGGTTGACAACTTACTTTTTTCCCTTCCCTTATGCAGCGGGTACAATATGCAAAAACAAAGTCTGACTGTTTTGCAAAAGCAGATGGGTCTTATGCTCCTAAAGAGAAAAGGAAGAAGCAAGAGGAGAAAGGTATTTCTAATTGTAGATTTTATTTTTGTTTTAGTCTACACTCTACACTACAACTGCCTGTTGAGATAATAACCTAGCAGCAATCCTAGTTGGATATGTTGGGTTAGTACATCAGGGGAGCCAAAATGATGATAACATCTACACTAGTGTGCATATTAGCTTGCTTTTCGGTTCTCGAAATCAGAACCTGCCCTGTTAGAACATATAATTATTCCTATGGAGATTAATGCTGCTTTATTTAACCATTTAAGAATAACTATAATTGCCCATTTAATTATGTAGTCTAAGTTCAACTATGATGTATGATAGCATCCACTTACACTCTGTGTTATTTAAATTGGTGCCAATAACCCCTTCACACCCCGATCTTGGGTGCCTTTTATTTGCATGTTATCATTCTCAGCAATTGATCCAATGTGGTGTCAGCAGGTGTGCTGATGCGTTTTAACATTTTGAAAGTGTACAAAACAAGTATTCTGAAATTTACCAAGGTAGGCAAATAACGTAAAATGACCACCGACCTTATCATGTGGCTTTACTACATCACCACATCTGTTTTCTGATCACTCCCCCTAGGCCCCTCCTCCCTTTTGGCATGGCCAATTCTTGTGGTGGATCATACATGCTGCTGTCTGTTGCTTGTGCCAAAGGTTAAATAACCCCGGGAAAAAACGCGCTCAGTGCAGGCCTGCTACTCTGTTTTTGCCGAAATCTGGGGTCTAGGCTCCTGGCAAAGCCCCCACTGTGTGCTGCAGCGGCCTCTAGCTACATATCCCAGACCCTCCACCCTGCCGCAGCGCAACTCCTAGACTCCTGTGCGATGCCTAGGCAGTCTGGGCTGTAGGAGCAGGTTCGCCACCCGCCTAAAAAACCGTGCTTCTGCCAAGAATGCTTGCTATCCATTCACTTGCCTCGCTCGCTGCCTCATTATACTGAGGCCACCAAAGCATCCTGTCACCTTGGTTCCTGCCTCATTAGTCGTATTGTTTGTGTTTCAACAATGTTCAAAAAAGCGGTAAGCGTAAGCGGAGCGGAAGGCCACAGCTTAAGCGCAGCTTAACCGGGATTAAGCGTTTTATAAAAATTGACCAGAATTTGGCTGTTTTTGAATAATATGCACAAGAAAACAGCAGACATAGCACATAGGTAACTGAAAAATCTGAAATAGCATATAAGGTTGAGGTTTAGTGGTTCACACACCACAACAAATAGCCAAATAACACATAAGGATAAGGTTCAGTGGTTCACACAGCAAGCGTAAATGCATAATATTGTCTTAGAATGAGCATATAGGATAAATGGCAGCAGCCAAGCAGCAGCAGCCAAGCTGGATGCAGAGCAGAAGCCGCCGTCACAATGCTCTCTTCTTTCCCCTCCTTCTAACCCAGTAACCCTAGCCGAACAGGCCACTTTTGGGCCAGGCCTTATATATCCCCCTTTCCCCCTCCCGCCTGTGTCTATTTCAGCTCCCGCCTGACTTTTGGGCCCGCCTTCTTCGACTTTCCATCGCTTAAGCGCGCTCAGTGCACGCTCAGCCAGCGCTTAGCGCTAAAGCGATCGCTAAATCACGCTTTTTTCCGCTCAACACTAAGAGTTGCGCCTAGGCCAGAAGCGAAGCATTTAGCTGTTGCTCAGCGCTTAAGCACCGCCTAAAAACGCTTTCTTGAACATTGGTTTTCAACAATGTGAAATGGCATGGAATGATGGAATGCACACACTGGCGTCCATTTCATTCGTGTAATGGTAAGATCAGGTAAACAATAGACAAAGAAGGGTATTTCAGCACAACTTTCCATAGACACCAGAGAGGGAGTGCAGGCGATCTGACTTCCCAGTGACACTAAGATTGATGTGCTCTGAATAGCAATGGGTCTTGGGTGTTGGCAGCTTGAGGTCCTCCATGAGATGACCTCTAACTCATTCAGTAACCTTGAACCTAGAACCTCTAACTCATCTTCGATGCCATTGTTACTGCACTTGTCGTGGGCGCTACCGCTCTACCTGAAGAGTGGTTTCTGGAGAGAAAAGGGATGGAGGCAGAGGTGGCCATGACTGTTGTTGGGTCCTGCCATTCCTTTATATTGATTTCTGTTTTAATTTAAGACACATGTCATTGACATGCATGCCTTGTAAGCACGGGAAAGTATCTGCTAAAAAACCAAGTTACGACAGAAATTCCGTGAAAAATTTCTTTCGAGAATTCTAAAAAGAACTGTATGCTTCAAAGGTAATACTCTATCGTGTAAAATTTCAACTTCAAACTTATCTATTTGGGGGGAAGGAATGAAATCATTACTGAACTTGTTTTTTCCCTACCACCCAAATGAATTTTATTTTGTACTTGAAATTTTAGATGTTTATTATAGAACATTACCTCCCCATCATATTTTGTTTTAGAATTTTCGGTAGCTTGGAAATATGTTTTTTTTTTTGCTTGGTTTTCACTGGTTTCCACTGTAACGTAGTTGCCACCGGATATTTTTCTTTGTAAGCACATATCTGTGGATGCTGCCATAGTCAATTTTATGAACTGATGTTTCTAAGATGTGGTAAATTCAGAACAAGGGTGTTATGCGCTCTCACTTCAACTGTTGTAGGTGACGAAATAGATGGGTACCATACTTGCTTGAAATGAGATGACTTGAATAGTTCAATGGGCATAAAATGCACCTTTTCCTTATTTTACTGTTTGAAGTGTTCAAAGTGTGTATTTATATACTGCTCATTGCCTCTTATCCCCCCTGTAGCTGCTGAGAAAAAACGGCGAACTGAAGATGGACAACAACCTGGCGCTAATGCTCCTGTTGCCCCAAGCAATGGAACTGTAAGTTCTTGGTTTAAAGCCACACTTTGGTTTCTATTTGTTGTTTAGCCATTGGTATTGTATGCCAAAAATTCGCAAATTGTACTAGCCTTACTGTAGATATGAAGTGATGTGTTTGTCTATGTAGTATGTTGGACTTGTTCACCACAAAGCCTGCCTTCCTTTTTTTTATTTTATATGTAGAAATTAGTTTTTTTAATAGTATAGAAATGTCAGACAATATATGCTTGCTGTCTAAAGTGTCTGAGTGTGTCACTCGTTTTTCTTTTCTATCAAAAATTTCACCGACAGAACCTGAATGATCTAGTCACTATAACTACTGTTAAGCTGATAATGATTATCCTTTTAACAATTAACATTCTTAATCAGTTTGCTAGATGGTATGGTACACCTTTATTTACTAGGGTGTCTCTGAAGTTTATGTGTAAGCATTCAACTGCGACCAAGCATCTATAAATGCATCATGTCTAGCTCTGCAGACCTCGTTATTATTTGTAGTTGCTCCTTCGTCTGAAGGGTGTAAATTGGACCTACCATTTTTTTTGGCTATAACCAAAATATCGGTCTTTGTTTGGACGAGGGCCAACTTTTTGGCATGCCAATGCTGCTTTCCCAACTCTAGTTCATGTTTAGCCAATGTTGGCCAATCCATAGCAGGCAACCTTTCGCACCAATCAAACACACTCGCAGTTTCGACCTCAGTGAAGTTTTCCTTTGACAATGTATACCTCTAAAAGTTTGTAGTAGTTGAGCTGCAAGTTGGTGCTGATATCGTATTCTGTTATGTTTCACTAGGGCACCAGGCCTGCTAGAAAGCTGATATGGTTGCCTACCTAAGCGTTATGTCAGAAACTAATCTGACTTGAGCTGGCTGGTCTACTTGAGTCATGGATTAATCTGAAATATTTTCAGTGTCTTTGAGTTGGAAGATAGTCTTGTCATACGTTCCATTAATTTATGTTTAGGTATGTTAGCTCACCAATGCCGTGAGCACTCTGCCTGTACTGACCTAATCCTACACAAAGATATTCAACCGTCTTAACAGTTCCTAGTCATGCAATGCTCATACTGTCCTGTTAAATTGGGGAGTAGTTGTTAGTGAGATATCATATCTTGCTAGCATCAAAATCTTTGTTGAATGCAGCATCGCCTTCATGAATGATATATATGTGAACAAAACCAAGTATTAGTGTACTTATTAGTTTGCGATTAACATTTAGCGGTGCTGGAATTTTGATATGCAACTTTGAGATTCTTTTTGAAGTAATTTTGTTAACCTTTTCTACTTGTGCAGGGTCATCAACCTTCTCGTTTTGCCAAGCCTCCGCAAGAGCCAGCTGCTCCGCCGAACAACATCCTCTTCCTCCAGAACATGCCGGATCAGACCACGAGCATGATGCTCCAGATCCTGTTCCAGCAATACCCTGGTTTCCGGGAGGTGCGGATGATTGAAGCCAAGCCAGGCATTGCTTTTGTGGAGTACGAGGATGAGAACCAGTCCATGGTTGCAATGGAAGCCCTCCAGGGTTTCAAGATCAGCCCAGAGAACCCAATGGCCATCTCATACGCCAAAAAGTGAAACGATCCATGTGATCTCCAAACCGGCCAAAAGAAATCTGTAACTGTAAGATTTTCCACCCTAAGCTTTCAAGCTGCTGTGCTGTGCTGGCTTTCTAACCCTGTATTTCTTGGAAGTGACTTGCTTGTTGTTTAAGAAGTTAAAAGTATGTGCTACTTTAAATCAGGTTTGGCTCTACGTTTTCATGTGAACCCGGGTATTGTCCTTGTCAAGTCTGGTATCGTGGCCTATGCATGATCATTTTCTCTATCAATCTACAGTGGTAGGAGAAGTTAACAAGACATGGACGACGTACCCCTCGCTTAAAAGGCAAGAGAAAATCATCAGGCCTATCTATATCCTCCTGCCTCCAGTCCATGGTCAGAGATGAATGAATGAGGTGTATATTCCAGTAATATACATTTTGGCCAGAAATCGAAGTAGTTGCCGGCATGATGCCTGATGGTTGAACAAGTATTTTAGTAGTGGGATGGTTGGTTTGGTGGCCTGTTTTTTGTTTAATGGGAGGCGTGCGTGCCGCCTTGTACCACTACTGCTTTGCAATTATGGGATTGCTGTTGCATTCGTGGCCCTCAAATTAGGTGCGTATCTCCCCGTTGGCCGCCTTGTATGAGTAGCTTTGAAGTCGAAGAATGTACTGTAGTATGTGTGCATGGTCGCCATGTTTCTTTCTAGTGGAGGGAGGTGGACGGCTAGCAAAGGCAGGCGAAATTTCCTTTCTTAAAGGAAATAGTTCCCTCTGTGTTTGTGCTCGCTCGCTCGGGCAACCTATGCTGGTCCTACGCTTATGCTGGCTGGTTGTTACAAGGCTACAGATAGTGTGCTGTGGGGTTGGGGACTTTGTAGGGTGTTGTGGTTGGGCACCGTTTTGTCCTGTCAAAATCTTGTAGCCTACCGCGCTTGTGAGTCATGTTTTCGTCGTGTAACGACACCATGTGACACGTAAAAAGGCATCAAACTAGCTGGTTTTGCCCTGTGACCGTTGTCTCTCGTTGGATTTGGATGCCCTTCCTGATTCTTACGGGATTAAACAGGCTTGTAAGTGAAAATCTGAATAATCACACGGAGCAGGAGCTGCGTAAGTAAATTTTACTCTGCGCAAGTGCAAAGGTGCTCATGGGAAGCTTGGCGTTGGCACTCGGCAGTTAAAACTGCCTTTGCAGACGGCGTGGAAAGTCATTCCGAAACCACCTTCGAACTTAGTTACGCACGGGCACGGCAGTGAAGGGGATCACACTTAACAAGTTCCGCTGCAGGAATGGAGTACCAAGCATCATTGTGCATTAACAAGTTCACATGATGCACTAGGCCGACTATGTGCGGGCCCCTCGTTGCCGCGGAGAGCAAACCAAGAGAGAGAAACAGCGCAATTAGCTACGAGTAACCCTTTTAATCTCGCTCCCTCCCCTGAGATTTCTCTTTTCTCTCTCTCTGCTTATGCGCTGAGCGCCCTGGAAGTACGAGAAAGAGGCACAGGGAAAAACAGAAAGACCACCGCCGCAAACAACACCGGCCACGCCGAACCTTTTCAGGCTTACATTTAGCGGCAGGCACCAATCCATCCAAAACTGTAAAGCCACCGGGACAGGAGGATCCTCCTAGACCTCTGCGCTCCTGCCTCTGCCTGAGCCACCGGGATCGGCAATCAACCCAGAAAAGCTGCCATTGCTGCTGCTGCAGGAGCAGCAGGAGGCGGGAAGGGAGCTCCCGGCCGGAGCAACCAAGAACAACAATGCCCCTGTCAAGGCACACGGTGGCCAACGAGTACTCCCTCGGCGGCCGCGACCTCTACAAGCGGGCCGACCAGCACGACCCCGAGGCCGTCCTCGACGGCGTCGCCACCGCCGGCCTCGTCGGCCTCCTCCGCCAGCTCGGCGACCTCGCAGAGTACGTCCATGCTGCTCCCTCCCTTGCTATCTCGGATTTCTTTCTTTCCTTTGAGTCTCTCTCTTCTTTTCTTCTATCCCATGAATTCTTGCAAACGTTTTGGATTGTTATTGTTTTTGCGTCATGAATCATCAGCATTGCTGGGTCAGTGGTGTTGACAGCAGGTAGATCACCTAATGCTTTTCTTTTGAACAAATTCGGTGGTTTTCAGACCCTTTTTCGGACCAAGTAAAGTAGGTGATTGATGTATGGATTAGCGCCCTTGACTTCGAGGTGGTTAACTGTTGTTGTTGATAGTCTTGTCCTTGCTAGGCAACAGAGATCAGTTTCTTTTTCTTGGTTGTGATCAAGCACTCTCTTGTCATCATATAACTTCCACCATTATTCAATCTTATGTTCCCATTCATGTACTGGTAGAAAAAAAAAACTTTGATTATTCTATAGAGCCTCAAGGTTGAAGCAATGACAATACAATACTGCTCTAAAAGTAACCAGAGTTTGACCCCTAAGAATCTAGAATTACGGCGTGCTGAATCACAAATTGTTCTTGGGATCGATGGAGACGATCATTGGCTTTTCCGTTCTTCATCAACTTCAGATTTTCTTTCTTTTATGCTTTTTTATGCGAGGGGGTTCAGTACAAGTGTACAACTCAGCTATAATATCCTTGTGTTTGGCTTCAATGTTTCAGAGGTTCTTGAATTGCACTCAAGCCACATGTTAGGACATAGTACTAGTTCACTCTCCAGTGTTCTTAGTCTTATGATCTTTTGGTGTAGCAGTGGTAGGATCAAGTACTCTACCAGGTCTAGGGCGTAGGTGGTAAGGGAAGGATGGAGGGAGACGTGGCGAGGATCGGGCGCGCCGGCGGCAGGGCGCCGTCGCGGCTAGGAGAGGGGCGGCGGCTAGGGCTGTTGGCGGCTAGGGTTCCGGCTCCTCAGGGAGCCGGGCAATAGGAGATAATATTCTTCTTATTGCTTGCCTTCAACAAGAGTCTTACAACCTATATTTATATCCTAGATAACTTGTAGAAGAATCAACCTAAGATAACTTGCCTAAGATAACTTGCCTAATCTGAAAATAAAAACTAAGATAACTTGCGGGCCTAAGCCGGCCGGCCATAACACTTCTCCCCGCCTGCACAAACAGCTCGTCCTCGAGCTGCAAGGTGGGGAAGCGCTTGCTTGAACTCTTCGAGGTAATCAACCAGCGTCAAACACCTTCTTGACATCTGGGGCGGCCAGGTCAGCGGCGACGACGTCCTTCGGAATGTAGTCTGCCACCTCCAGGTAGAAGAGTCGCGGGCAGGCGTGGCCGGGCTTGTAGGGTTCGTCGCAGTTGAAGCACAACCCTTGGCGGCGACGCTCGAGTATCTCAGCTGGGGTGAGCCGGCGGAACGGGCGCCCCGCGGTCGCGGCAAGGGGTGCCGCAGAAGCCTGCACAGGCCGACCCTGCACGGAATCCGGTCCGGGTAGCGACCCAGTAGTCTGGGACGGTGATTCCTGCTGGATGGCCACCGCGCGGCACTCGAACGCGCGGGCGTAATACATGGCCGACTGGAGATCCTGGGGTCCCCGAAGCTCCACGTCCATGCGGATATGGTCCGGTAGACCGCCCACAAATAACTCGGCGCGCTGAGTGGCGGAGACGCCCGGCGCGTGGCACGCCAGGGCCTGGAAGCGGTCGGCGTAGTCCTGCACCGTGGATGTGAAAGGTAAGCGGCCGAGGGCCGCCAGTCGGCTCCCGCGGATAGGAGGCCCGAACCGGAGGAGACAGAGCTCCCGGAAGCGCTCCCATGGTGGCATGCCGCCCTCGTCCTGCTCGAGGGCGTAGTACCAGGTCTGCGCTGCGCCTCGAAGATGATAGGACGCGAGCCAGGTGCGATCCGAAGCGAGCGTCCGCTGCCCTCGAAAGAACTGCTCGCACTGGTTGAGCCAGTTGAGGGGGTCCTCCGTGCCCTCGTAGGTGGCGAAGTCCAGTTTGGCGAAGCGAGGGGGTGTCGGCCCGCCGTGCCCGGGGGCGGCCGTAGTTGCCGCCGGCGCGTATGCCGGGTCGGGAAGCGCCGGGGCGTAGTTCGCCGAGCTGGAGGGGTGATCAAACCGCAGGGAGGGCGTCGGGTGTTCCGGCGCCGTGGAGTAGACCGGCCCCGAAGACGAGCCGGTCGCCCAAGCGGGGATCGGCGATGGTGACGGTGGAAACTGCACCTGGTGCAGGGGCCGACCCGTAGCCCTAGGCGCGGGTGGTGGTACTGTCGATGGCGGCGGCGCCTGATGGAGCTGCACCGGCGCCTGCGGCGTGGGGGCCGGCGGTGACGCCGGAAGAAGCTGCTGGGTCTGGCCCTGCTCCGAGGCGCCGGTGCCCAGGTTAGGGCTGGGCGGGGCCGGTGGAGGACCCTGCTCCGAGGCCGCTGGAAGGTAGGGCGCGACGGAGGACGGCGCGGCCGGCGCGGTCCAGGTGGGCCACTGCGGCCCCGTGGTGGCGAGAAGTGGCGGGGCTGCCGGCGCGATCTGCGGCGGCCACTGCGCCCAAGGCGGCGGTGCGGCCGCTGGGGCGGGGAGCGCCGGGTAGCCTCCGGTGACGGCCCCCGGTGCCGAGTACCACGGAAGCGCCTGCTGACCCGCGGCCATGGCTGGATGGAGTCCGGTGATGGCCCCCGGTGCCGAGTACCACGGAAGCGCCTGCTGACCCGCGGCCATGGCTGGATGGAGTGGTGGGGGCGGCCCGTACGGACCTGCCAGGTAGAGGCGGATCCCTTGAACCGCGGTGACGAGGTCGTTGAGGACGCCCGCCATGGCCTCCGGCGTGAACTGTTGCGGCTGCGGGGGAGGTGATGGCGGCGGCGAGTGTTGGACGGGGGCCTGTGGCTGCCCTTGGCCCGGCGTGGTGCCGGGTGCCGTTAGGACCGGCGCTGAGAGCGACGCAGTGGTGCCCGCCGAGAGCGAGGCCGTGACGCCCGGCGCAGAGGCGGCGGTGGTGGAGGAGTTGGCGGGCAGCGGTGGTGGTGGCGGTGGAATTGGCGGAGACATGGTTGAAACCCGGTTACCTGATACCAAATTGGTAGGATCAAGTACTCTACCAGGTCTAGGGCATAGGTGGTAAGGGAAGGATGGAGGGAGACGTGGCGAGGATCGGGCGCGCCGGCGGCAGGGCGCCGTCGCGGCTAGGAGAGGGGCGGCGGCTAGGGCTGTTGGCGGCTAGGGTTCCGGCTCCTCAGGGAGCCGGGCAATAGGAGATAATATTCTTCTTATTGCTTGCCTTCAACAAGAGTCTTACAACCTATATTTATATCCTAGATAACTTGTAGAAGAATCAACCTAAGATAACTTGCCTAATCTGAAAATAAAAACTAAGATAACTTGCGGGCCTAAGCCGGCCGGCCATAACAAGCAGTGGCATTTAATTAGTAAGCACTTTTCTTCTGAGACGAAATTTCTGCAGCCACTTCAATTTTTAGCTATAACGTACTAGTACAATTATAGGAAGACGCATCAGAATTCATAACTTGACGTCTTGACCATGATGCCATCGTATGGCATCATCATTCGTGAGCAGATTTGCGGCAGAGGTGTTCCACGGGCTGTATGATGAGGTGATGACCGCGTCGGCGCGGGGGCATGGTCTCGTGCTCCGGGTGCAGCAGCTGGAGACAGAGTTGCCACTCCTGGAGAAAGACGTCTGTCAGAGAGATTACCTGTACATAGCTTCTAACAGGGGTGGGTTCAGCACTGTAAACCTGCATCTTTGGACTGCTTGTAGTTTTTCTCTTTTTGCTGCACTGAGATAACGTTGCCATGCTCATGCAGGAGTTGATTGGCATGCGAACCTGAGGGTGGACCATGGGGTTGTGACGACGGGCGACACGCCTTGCTTCATCATGGATTCCATCAAGCAGTGCCATGGGCCTCCAAGATTGTTCATGCTTGACAAGTATGATGAGTTTCTGTCTTTTGTGAATTGGAGGTGGTGAAGCGATGTACTTGTGTTTATGAAAGTTTGGTCAACTTTCAGGTATGATATTGGCGGCGAGGGAACGTGCATGAAGAGATACTCAGACCCGGCCTTCTTCAAGACAGATTCCGCATGTTCCAGAATGCTGCAGGAAGGAATGAGAACAGAAAGAAGACCAATTAGAACCATGGTAATCAACTGTTAATCTCTAGTGCTGTTATTGCATTAAGTTCATATGCACTAGTTCACTCAGTTGTAATCTTTGTTGATATAACCCTAATAGCGTAAATCAGAATAACATTCTGGACTGAAAGTTTCTTGTGCTAACTGTTTATCTGGAAAGGATATTCAACATATTTTGTTCCTTCCTTTTGCAGGAGATCAGGCCGAACCTGCAGAATGCTGAGATTTTCAGAGCTTCTGATGGAGCCAACAATGACTCAAGGTACACCCCCATCCCCCATAAGAACAACAAAAATCTTCTGCTAAGTGTAACTTTATTATTCTCTGTTTATTCCTTCTCAAACAAACTTACCATTTCCCTGCATAGGTTCAAGACTGATTTATCGGGTGAAGTGTTGGATGAAGTCCCGACAAGGCGGCAAAGACTGAAGCACCGACAACTAAACGGGACCGTGTTCCGAAGCTTCAGACCGCAGATGCAGGATCTTTATGAAAAGGCTTCACCAGAGGAGAAAACCTTCTCCATGGATCGATCAGAGGTGCAGATATCTTTCACCGACTCACCCGACACAAACGTCGAAGAGAGAGATATCATGGTGGACACTTCCAGCACCACTGAGAAGGGCAAGGAAGGCTACTACGCCACAGCACGCAAGAGGAGGTCGACTTCCCAAGAAACACCGTCAAGCTGTTCAGCAGGAAGCAGCAAGGGATACAGCTCTGAAGTTGATATTTACGTGGACACACTCACCACAATGGGGTCTGAAGTGGAGACAGACTCAGAGCACAGGGACCATGGTGGACAAGGTGCCTTTGCATTAGGCAAGATGTGCTCTGATGCTCAGGGCGCCGCCGTCTCCAGGTCTAGTACCTTCAGTAAAAAGGAGGACTCTTGCTCTTCAGATGTTGGCTCAGGAAACAGAGACGAGGCTGATCACTCCGAAGGAGATGTCACTGTCTGTGTAACGGAAGCCAAACTTGTTGGTGGTGAACACGAGAGGACTAGCTCGTTGGAGGAATTGTTTTCACAAGAAAAGCCGGTTTCTTGCGAGCATGAGAGGACTGTTTCCTTGGAGGAACTGCTTACTGGGGACATACTTCTTTCAGAGCCTGATACAAGGGAATTAGCTACCGAGTCCAGTGGTAATGCTATTGTGAGTAATGCTACATCCGATGGTACAGCTGATGCTACTAAAAGGGCCAAGGGGAACAATGTTTCGGCCATTTCCTTCAAGAAAACAGCGAGCAAGAGGTGTGTCGAAAGCATGGAGCTGTTTGCCTCAAAAGTCGGCATTCTGCCCAGGAAACTCTCCAAGAAGCATGACCCATTCTCTGATTCCCTCCGTAACATGGCAAAGGAGCTGCTTGAGCTCAAGTGTGATGGCACTCAAGATACTGACTTGTATGAGTTTGAAGCGAATGGCGATGGATTCGACGTCAAGTGTCGGAAAATGGCTCACCCTCCTATTGAAACCATGGAGGAAAGTTTCAGGAAGAGCATTTCTTTTGATTCACCCCAAGATGATGTTGGTTCAAGGGAATGCCAGCTGGAAGTAGTGGATCAAGAGTCAAACCATGAGGTTCCAACTGCTGACAGTCCACAAGATTCAGTGCCTGATGAAAATGGTTTTGAGCACATCGATGTCTACCTGACAGACATCGTATCACCGAGTCCCAAAGAAGATGGAGAAGAGGAAGAAGAAGACGATGAAGAAGAAGAGGAAGGATGGGCGGTTGCGGCACCTGATGAGCATTCATCTGTTGGCATGCTCAATCATGCATCAGAGCTTATTCAAGAGCACACTGAGGATATACATACCGAAGGTGCTTCTGAAAATGCATCTGATATGGGTGAAGATTTGAAAGAAGTGTGCATTTGCGAAGAGCGTGTGAACGTGGAAGATGCTGATGGATGCAGTGAATCTGATGAGAATGCATCGGAGGACGAAATCACAGAGAACATAGGAGAGCATGTGGCTCTAGATGATGTGATCTCCTCGCCGATTTCATCCAAGCAATCTGATGATCCTTGCCATGTAACTCCATTCACTCTCAAAGATGCAGATATTGCAGTAGCAAGTGAAGGCCCAGACAACTACAGCACTGAAATGGAGCATGTCACATTGCTGGAAACAGTCGCGGAAACGGGACTACCTAAAGTTGTGACTGAACAAGTAGTCAGCAGTGAGGCTGCCTTGCCAGATGATGAACAGTGCTGTCCACATCCAGAAACTAGTTTACCACAAGATACAGTTCTCGGTAGCTGTGAACTTCTAGACCAAAATGAGCAACTGCAACTGCACAGCTCATCTATGATGTCTGCCACTCCAGATCCAACTGTAAACACAGGGGAAATACATGAATTGCATGAAGAACCGCCTAATCCATGCAACAGCATCAGCACTGACATTTTTGCAGATCAATTGGCTCCGGACTCCACTGATTTGCCGCTGCCCAGCATTTCAAGTTTTGATTGGATGCTTAGTGGTTTAATGAAGAAGTCATTGAACGTGCTTCCTGCTCCATCAAGTAATATAAATCTACAAGAGATTAGTTCTTCTGAAGATACTGAAGAAACACCACCACTTCCACCTCTTCCGCCGGTGCAGTGGCGAGCGACCAAGCTTCAGACAGGATCCACATCTTTATTTGCAAAATTGGGGAGACCACCAAGGCCAAAACCTCCAGTGAAACAGCTAGAAAATGAAAATAACTCCTCACCAGGCGAAACAAATCAAGAATCTGAAAATGTTCAGGAAATAGGCTGGAACAATTGTTTTAGTTCGCAGAAGGAAATGGCACAGGCAACAACACTTTGTAGTGAGACTCGGACAGATCTGTTACCTGAGAGTGATTCTCAAGAAAATAATGTCCAAGAAGGATACAAAGAGTGTGATGTGCAGTCTTCTAATCTATTTTGCTCATCAGAAGTCAAGTGCAACACAGACGTTACTTCAGTAGGCGACGACATGCACACTTTTAAGCCGCCTGAGCTTATAGTAATTCCAGAGGAGGCTTGGTCTGAGCTCGTAGATATGAAACCGATACTGAAGCAGGAGGAAGAGAGAAAACAACAGCTCATAAATGGAGTTTCTGATTGCAGTAGCATTCATACCAGTGGTTTGCCAATTGAAAAGACCACTGTGGAGCATGAAAGCTCTGACCAAAAGGAGGAATTGTCAGCAGCAGATAGCAACACAACTACAGATTCAGAAGAAAACAAACCAAATGGGCTTCCTTGTCAAGATGATATTCAGAATCCTGACTTCTCAGTGCAGCAGGAAGATAAATCCAATGACATGGTTAGGGATTTCTCTTCAGCATTAGAAGAGGAACTAGCAAAGTTGCCTGCTCATTCAGTGCCAGAACTACCTAGATATCCTCTGCTTCAAGTTATTTCTCATGATAGAAGCATGGTATACAATATAACTACTCCCTCCGTTCGGAATTACTTGTCGCAGAAATGGATGTATCTCGACGTATTTTAGTTCTAGATACATCCATTTTCGAGACGAGTAATTCCGAACGAAGGGAGTACTTCCATGTTCTGCGTTTTTTCCCCACCACTTTAAGGTCATCACCCTGAGTATATTGACTTAATTTTTTCTTTTCATGTTTGTAGCTGAGAAAGGCTCCAACTTTGGTTCAGCCATCAAGTAAGCTTTCAGATGAGAAGAACACAGTGCTGGATCAGATAAAGAACAAGGTAAGCCTTCACCCTGCACATAAATAACATCGTTGTTCAGCTAGATTATATCTTTAATATTAACATGCTTTGTTTGCAGACTTTCAACTTGAAACCGGTTGTTACAAAGAGACCAAATGTGATGGGTGGTCCAAGAACAAACTTGCAAGTGGCGGCCATTCTCGAGAGGGCCAACGCGATTCGCCAGGTTAAACCCTCTCGCTTCATCGTGTATATATCTTGCTAGAAGTTTCAGCTGACAGTAGCTTTATCATATGGCACGGTACCGAGATGACACATTCTTCTTTTAAAAACAGGCGGTTGCTGATGACGATGACGAGGATAGCTGGAGTGAGTAGCTTTCCTCAGAGCAATTTGGCGGCTGATGTTTCACATGTTATGCGCAGGTCTTGTGCTCGTGTTCTTGCATGAAGAAAATGGTAGAATATATCAGTAGTCAAAATGCACCTTTTTCTTCATCTCGAGAACACCATGCCAAGACAGTTTGATCTGTGCTAGCGTATTTTGACGTTTTCGGGGCATGCCATATGTTTATTATCTTTTGATGTGCCTCCTGAAGTTTGATTTTTGATAAGGACTGTATGTGTACGCCCATAGACTAGTGTGATTGTTGTAACTTGAGTGTATATAGAAGAAGCAAAAGTGCACATTTTGTCTGGTCAAAACCAAAGTCTTCTGAAGCCAAGGAGACCCGTTGTCGCCCTATCTCTTCATCATTGTCGCCGACCTACTGCAACAGATGATCCAGCAAGACTACAACCTTCTACATCTTAGCCACCCTCTGTTCTCACACCTGTCGCCAACAATTTTGCAGTACGCCGATGACACTCTCATCATTACCAAGGCTTCGAACGACGCATCCATACAGCTAAAAAGCATACTCCACAAATTCGCTATGGCAACTGGCCTCACTATAAACTTCACAAAAACCACGTTTGTACCTATGTTCGTCTGCCCTGTTCTCGCAGCCGACATTGCCACCACACTGCAGTGCACGACCTCCACCTTCCCGCAAATTTATCTAGGACTACCCTTAGCACCCACACGCTTACCTACTAATGCTTTCCTCCAAATCATAGAACGATGCCGGAATTTTTTGACAGGCTGGCGGGCCAAACTTCTCTCTAAGGGCGACAGAATTATCCTACTGTCGGTTGTACTCGACTCCGTCCTGATCTACTTTATGTCTGCCTTCCTTATTCCGAAGAGTGTTCTAAAAACACTAGACTCGATTCGACGAGCCTTCTTTTGGGCCGTAGAGGAAACCTGCACTAGTGCACAATGCTTAGTTGCCTGGAAAAATGTATGCAAACCAAAAAAGTTTGGGGGTTTAGGCCTGAAAAATCTTCATCAGCAAACAAATGTCTCTTGATGAAATTCTCTGTAAAAGCACTGCTACCAGACCAAACGACTTGACTAGATTGGATCGCCCTGCACACTAATGCTTTCATCGCTCCACAAAATAGTCAGTCCTTCCTCTGTGATACTATCAACAAAACAACTACCAACGCTTCATGCTATCTCATTTGTACTCACAAAATAAGTTGGCCCTGGGAGCATTTTCAATTGGGAAGAGTTAGCCCGAGTGTTTACCAAAACATTCGAGGGCACCTGCAAGCGACCTGCTGGTTTGGCAGAATTGCAGCATTATGTTCAGAAATAGAATGAGACTTTGAGAGACTATATCCAGAGATGGACTACCCTTCATCACACAGTGGAGAATGTGTCAGAGCACCAAGTAGTTTGTGCCTTTAAAGAAGGCGTTCGCTACAGAGAGCTCAACCTGAAGTTCGGTCGGACCGGAGACATGTCTCTGACTCGGATGCTGGAGATTTCCACTCGATACGCTAACGACGAAGAAGAGGACCGACTCCGGAGCGGCAAGAACAAATCAGTTGCCCAAGATACCGGAGGAGGAAACTCCAGTCGGAAGCAAAAACAAAAAGCTGAGTCTGCAGGTCCTGTTGAGGCAGCAGTTTTGAATCAAGGAAAGTTCAAGGGGAAGCCTAAAGGGCCTTGGACCCCTAAAAAAGTGAAATCTCAAGCGGGAAATGATGTGCTTGATTTACCGTGTCATATACACACTAAAAAGGATGAAGAGGGAAATTTGATTCTTCCCAAGCATACCACTCGACAGTGTCGACTCCTGATTCAGAGTTTCCGAGAGGGCCAGCCCAGTAAAAAGGACAAAGAGTTTGATAAGGAGGAGGACAAAGAAGAACATGGAGGTTACCCCAATGTCAATGCCACTTTGGTGATTTTTGCTGACCTCGAGAGCAAAAGTCGACTGAAAGTTATTAACAGAGAAGTAAGCATGGTTGCTCCGGCAACGACGACATATTTGAAGTGGTCAAAAAACCCTATTACATTCGACCAGTCCGACCACCCAACACACGTTGCTACCCCTGGGCGGCAAGCGTTGGTGGTCGACCCAGTCGTTGGGGGCACTCGACTAACCAAGGTTTTGATGGACGGTGGCAATGGCTTGAATATACTATATGCTGAGGCCCTCCGAGGGATGGGCATTCCGATGTCCAAGCTCAGTGAGAGCAACATGAGATTCCATGGTGTCATCCCAGGAAAGAAAGCCGACTCACTCGGTCAGATCACTCTTGATGTGGTTTTCAGTGATTCAAAGAATTACCGCAAGGAAAAGTTAACGTTTGAGGTGGTGAATTTTGACAGTGCCTATCATGCCATTCTAGGCAGACCTGCTTATGCTCATTTCATGGATCGACCGTGTTATGTGTACCTCAAGTTGAAGATGCTTGGCCCCAGAGGCGTGATCACAGTCACTGGAAATCGGCAGAGAGCAGAAGATTGCCTCCAGAAGGGCTCAAAGATCGCCGATGAACATATGGCAACAGTAGAAATGCAAGAATTCCAAAAGAATGCAGATCCGACTGATTTGTTGCGTACCAAGAGGCCTGCTTTAGAGTTCCGCATTTCAGTCGTCTGGTGAAACAAAACCGGTTCACATTCACCTGACCGATCCCAATGCGCTCCGACCCATATCTCAACAACACTTGACGGCAAATAGGAAGAAGTGCTCATCCAGTTCCTCCGTGAGAACTGGGACATCCTCGCATGGAAACCATCAGACATGTCGGGTGTACCCAGGGGACTGGCTGAGCACCGTTTGCGAGTCAACCCGAAAGCAAAACCTGTTAAAGAGCATCTCCGTCGGTCCGCCGCGGAGAAGAGTAAAGCAATTGGCAAGGAGGTGGCTCGGCTTCTGGCTGCTGAGTTCATCCGCGAGATATACCACTCCGAGTGGCTCGCCAATGTTGTTATGGTCCCCAAGAAAGATAAGTCACTTCGAATGTGTATTGATTTTAAGCGTATCAATCAGGCCTGCCCGAAAGATAATTTTCCTCTGCCCCGCATCGACCAGATAGTCGACTCAACTGTGGGGTGTGAGCGATTGTCCTTTTTGGATGCTTATTCCGGGTACCATCAGATCCGACTGTATGGACCCGACGAAATAAAAACAACTTTCATCACCCCATTTGGGTATTTTGCTATGTTACTATACCCTTTGGCCTCAAGAATGCTGGTGCCACGTTCATGCGCATGATTAAGAAGTGCCTGCTCACTCAAATCAGTCGGAATGTGGAAGCATACATGGATGGCATCGTGGTCAAGTCACGCAAAGGTTCCGACCTACTGACTGACCTCGCCGAAACCTTTGCCAACTTAAGAAGATATGATATCAAGCTCAGTCCGTCAAAATGCACATTCGGAGTCCCAGGTGGGAAGTTACTCGGTTTCCTGTTTCCGAACGAGGAATCGACGCAATCCCAGAGAAGGTTGGCACAACCCTCCGAATGAAACGCCCTGTGCATGTGCACGATGTTCAGAAGCTTACTGGTTGTTTGGCTGTATTGAGTCGATTCATCTCATGCCTCGGTGAAAAGGCATTACCTCTTTATCGACTGATGAAGAAGTCTGACAAGTTTGAGTGGAATGATGAAGCTGAAGCAGCGTTTGAAGAGCTCAAAGCCCTGTTTTCCACCCAGCCGGTGCTTGCCGCTCCAATCAACAAAGAGCCTTTACTGCTTTACATCACAGCCACTGGACAAGTTGTCAGCACGGTGCTCATGGTTGAGCGGGAAGAAGAAGGCAAAGCCTACAAAGTTCAGCACCCTGTGTATTATATTTCTGAAGTCTTGACTCCGTCCAAGCAGAGATATCCTCATTATTAGAAGCTTGTTTATGGAATTTACTTGATCACGAAGAAAGTTTCACACTACTTCTCAAACCACTCGATTTCAGTCGTCAGCGACGCACCATTGTCAGAAATTTTGAACAATAGGGATGCGACTGGTCGAGTGGCAAAATGGACGATCGAACTCCTTCCGTTGGATATCAAGTTTGAGGCAAAGAAAGCCATCAAGTCCCAAGCAATAGCAGATTTCCTCACAGAGTGGATTGAGCAGCAGCAACCGACTCAGATTCACTCGGAGCATTGTACTATGTTCTTTGATGGTCCAAGATGTTGAATGGCTCTGGTGCAAGAGTGGTTTTGGTATCCACAAGAGGCAACAAGCTCAGCTATGTCCTCCAGATTCACTTTGATTCTTCAAATAATGAAGCTGAGTATGAGGCACTGTTGTATGGGTTACGTATGGGAATTTCACTCGGTGTCCGACGCTTGATGGTCTACGGCGACTCAGATTTAGTGGTTAATAAAGTAATGAAGGAATGGGAGATCAGGAGTCCAGCAATGACCGATTATTGCAATGCAGTAAGAAAGCTAGAGAAGAAGTTTGAGGGGTTAGAGCTCCACCACATACCCCGAATCAAGAATCAAGCCGCTGATGATCTGGCGAAGATAGATTCCACTCGGAAGCCTATCCCTAGTAATGTGTTCTTGGAGCATCTCCACACCCCGTCAGTACAAGAAGATCCCTTCAAGGAAGAGCCCCCGCAACCGATAAGTTCAACCAATCTGACTGAGATTGAAGTCCCAACTGTAGTCGACTTGGTCATGGAAGTTTTAGTGGTCACGCCCGACTGGACGGTGCCATATATCGCGTACCTGCCCAGGCAGGAACTCCCAGAAGATGAAGATGAGGCCCGCCAGATCGTCCATCAATCCAAAGCTTTCACCATGATAAGAGGGCATCTTTACGGGGAAAGTGTCATAGTAGTGGCTCATCGTTGCATCTCCCTAGAAGAAGGTCGAATGATTTTAAATGAGATTCACTCGGGGACCTGTGTTCACCATGCGTCCTCTCAGACCATCGTGGCCAAAGCATACCAAGCAGGATTCTATTGGCTGCGTGCAAATGAGATGGCAAAGGATATAGTCGACAAGTGCACAGGCTGCCAGTTCTACTCCAACATGTCTCACAAGCCTGCATCCGCCTTGAAGACTATTCCACTCATCTCGCCGTTCGCAGTCTGGGGGTTGGATATGGTTGGACCCTTCAAGATCGGCAGAAGTGGTTTCACTCATTTGCTCGTGGTAGTCGACAAATTCACCAAATGGATCGAAGCCAAGCCTATCAAGAACCTTGACTCAAGAACTGCTATCAGTTTCATCAAGGAGTTGATATTTAGATATGGAGTCCCTCATAGCATTATCACAGATAATGGCTCCAACTTTGATTCTGATGAGTTCAGGGCGTTTTGTGCTTCCCAAGGCACTCGGGTCGACTACGCATCTGTTGCGCACCCATAGTCGAATGGGCAAGCAGAAAGGGCGAATGGTTTGATCCTTCAAGGGCTGAAACCCCGACTGATGCGCGGCCTCAAGCATGCTGCTGGAGCTTGGGTGACTGAGTTGCCATCCTTCTTATGGGGATTGAGAACAACTCCGAACCGGTCGACTGACTGAACCCCTTTCTTCATGGTGTATGGTGCTGAAGCTGTGCTTCCGAGTGACTTACTGCACAACACTCCCCGAGTGGAACTCTTCTCAAAAGCTGAAGCAGAACAGGCACGCCAAGATGCAGTTGATCTCCTGGAGGAGGAACGTGAGGTGGCTCTGATCCGATCGACCATCTACCAACAAGACCTACGTTGATTCCATGCCCATAATGTCAGAGGTCAAGCATTCCAGGAAGGAGACCTTGTGCTCCGAGTGCATCAGAAAGGACCTCACAAGCTCGCTCCGGCCTGGGAAGGTCCCTTCATCATCACCAAGGTGCTCCACAACAGGGCGTATCACCTCTACAATTTAGACAAGAAAGAAGACGAGCCACGCTCGTGGAATGCGGAACCGATCCGCCGTTTCTATACCTAAACCACTCGGATCGACGAGTTGTAATAAGAATCCTTCAGTTTTCTTATCAAAGACAAGATTTTTGCAGTATCTTAATGATTGTTTTCCCGTAAACACATGTGTCCAAATCCCCCAGTGGGCGGCTTAGCCACGAACCTGATTCGCCTAAGTTTCAAAATCACTCCGAGTGAAGAGAAACACTCTCACTCAGAGGCTTAGCGGCGAACCTGATTCGCCTAAGTTTCAAAACCACTCCGAGTAAAGAGCAACCCTCTCACTCGGGGGCTTAGCCACAACCTGATTCGCCTAAGTTAAAAAACCATTCCGACTGGAGAGCAATCCTCCCACTCGGGGGCTTAGCCGCGAACCTAATTCGCCTAAGTTAAAAAACCATTCCGAGTGGAGAGCAATCCTCCCACTCGGGGGCTTAGATGCGACCCCGTACTCACCTAAGTTAAAAAACCATTCCGAGTGGAGAGCAATCCTCCCACTCAGGGGCTTAGCTGCGACCCTGTACTCGCCTTAAGTTAAAAAACCATTTCGAGTGGAGAACAATCCTCCCACTCGGGGGCTTAGCTGCGACCCCGTACTCGCCTAA